>NC_068938.1:183419753-183690767 GCF_016801865.2 Culex pipiens pallens | reverse complement strand
AGGCCAAAAACTACGAAATGGCGAAGAGTTATGATTTTTCGAAAAACGTGGTTTTTGCGAAAATCGACGAAAATGGCCATTTTCAGACCACCATAACACGGCGTTGATAACCCTACATCAATTGAAGACCCTACTAATAAGGTGTAACATTCTGTTCTTTTTCTCTTACAAAAAAAATACTCTGCCAATTACCATTTTAATGATGTTGATTATTCATTTCCTCAAATTAGACTGAAAAAGAGACATTAGAACGGAAAAGTAGTAAATTTATAAATTTTGAAGGTTGTCAAACACTTTTCCTCACATAAAAGACATTTGTCTCATTCTATAAAGCACGTCACAGTGGTTCAAATTGCAACATTCAGTGGAAACTGATATTTCAGAAAATTTGTAGCAAATGGGAAGGGGCAACTTATGGCTTGATAAAGAATTTGGATTTAGTTTGTTTTAGAAGGGTTAGGTTTTAGAGGAATGTGAAGCTTTGAGCTTTTTTAAAGCTCTTATAAACGAACATTTTCACGATTATACGGGTATTTTACAAGAAATTATCGCCGGTACAAAATTTCTGATAAAGTTTTTGTCAGATTTTTTTTTCGAAATCCAACTATTACATATCAATGAACTGTTCAAATTCTGGCTTTTTTTTTCAAGAATTATATTTTTTTTTATTTTTTAGCCGGCTGACAAAATCATATGAAAATATATTTAGTTGGACAATTTTCGAATTTCGTTAGGGTGGTCACATAACTTTTTACTTGAAAAAAAAATTAGACATTTTCAAATAAAGATATCTTGAGTTTCTGCGATATTGGCTGTTACTTTGACCCTTCAGCCCAAAATATTTTTTTTTCGAAAACGAAAATGCTCTTGTTCAATAATTGCTTTTCTCTAAAAGTCAACCTTTAAATCTGAAGTTTTGATTATCCGAAGTTCGATGTCCCAAAGGTTTGTATTGGACATCGGATTATGGAATCAAGAACATGAACATATTTTCGTATTCAATTATTTTTTTAAAATTTAATTCGAGTTCTGCGACCCCATTTTAATCGATTTGCCGTAAAAAAGGATTTTTTTTATTTCATCGTCGCCATTTTGGCCACCATCTTGGATTTAAAAATTCTAAATTAGAGTAGTATAGGGGTCATACTTAAGCTCGATAATCAAAAATAATACAACAAAAAATAAATATTTCGTGATTCGATTATCCAGAGTGAACAAAGTTTGGACATTCAACTAACGTTATACATATTTTGAATAACATAATTACTTCAAGAACTGGAACCAATGAAACTCATGCTTGGTTGAGGCTTTATGAATTGTCTGATTTTTTTTTTGTGAAATGAACATTGCACAGTGGTCCAGATAATTTGGTCATAAATGATAATTTTACATGGAAACCCAACAAATTACCAAAAATCGATTTTTCGATACTTTGGCTTAATTATGAGGGCAGATTCAGATTCAGCGGGCAAAATTACATGCAAAAACATATATTTGGACAATTTTCGATTTTCATTAGGGTGGTCCCATATGATTTTCCCTTGAAAATTAGACTTTTCAAATAAACATATCTTGAGTTTAAAGAATAAAACCTCTGAGATTTTTTCAGCGTTTGTATTGTTCTCCTCTTTCACATGCAACGTGGTGCTTAAAATTTGGCTTGCGCCTTTTCGAGATATTTATGTTTTAAATTTGCATTTTTTTACCTTAAAATGGCTTTAACTTTTGAGCATGAGCATGAGCATGAGCATGAGAGATCACCCATGGTTGCCCCTCCGTTGCTGAACAGAACCGTAATATCCTTTCAGCACTACTGATCATAGGCTTCGACGATCTAGTGATGTTTCCCTTATCAACAGCATGTATGAATGCGCTGAAAAGATAAAACACCATGATTGCTAAAACTAGATCAGTTGCGAATAGGTAACAGTCATTGGCCACCAACGGCGCCCGCCATGTCAGTTTGTAGACCTCGATTTTAAGGGACGGGAATGTTAGTTAGCGCAGGTTGCTACTAGGGCAGCTGATTTACTCTGTGCTTACACCCCACGAGCGCCAGGGGAGCGTTCTTTTATTACGTAACGCAGTAGGGGGAGAGGGGGGGTCGGAGGCCGTGTTACGCTCCATACAAAATTTTTAAAATTTGTATGGAAATTTTGTTACGAGGGGGGGGGGGAGGGGGTCTAAAAGTCCGATTTTTCGCGTTACGTAATAAAAGAACGCTCCCCAGGAACCTGAAAACTTGTTAGTAGGATAGGGTGTTTGGTCAGGATTCATCATAGAAGATGATGATGCGACCCAAAATCATAGTGTTTGTTGAAAGGTGTTATATATTATTCTCAAGGCAAGCAATCGGATGCTGCGGATGAGACATTTCCCGTTTATCGGTTGTTAAATTTTAAATGAAATGGTTTATCTTAGACAGCCGGCTGTGGAAAGATAGAACCAAGATCATTTGTTATTAAAGAATCAAGAATAACACAGTGTACCTTTTAAATTGAGATGTTTTTACGACTTTTAAATGATTGATGTTTAGTGAGATACTGATTAACGAATCGGACGAGCTAAAATGGTATGATAAGGTTTTGTTGTTGTTGCACACCGACGACGAACGCGAAAAATCTTGCCACCCGACGGAAAGGCATCGCATATCGGACTCTCAAAGCAATCTGTCAAGCAGATAGTTCAAAAAAAGTTTCTTTTTGTTAGGTGTTTAATCAAGCTCGCGATACGAAGCTAGCGACGCGACTTGTTTTTACTTTAATTTTCTATCGCGACCGGTCCGCATTAACTTTGTTTTTACCGTGCATGTTTGTCAACGTGTTATTTGTAACAAAAAAGCCTCGACGAACTCGACCGGCGGCGCGCCCTCCACGACCACGACAAAGAAATGACTGACTCTATCACTGCCATCAAGAGAAAACGTACGCCGAAGAACACGATCTATCCCGTAGAGCAACCGCGCGGCCCGCAATCGACTGGTTAACGCACATTATCCTCCCCCCAAACTATCTGAAAAACAATGTTACAATTAAATAACAATCGCATTCATACATTCTCCTGAACACTCTTTAATGAGCCGAAACAAATCTGGAATTTTTTGAAAGTTCTAGCAAACAAAATTCAAAATTCTTGCCCCTTGGATGTTTTTGAATGTCCCTGACTCAAGGCGTTCTAAAAACACCCAAAAAGTATGTTCATCAAACCAAAATCTTATTTTCGATCTGTCACGCAATTTGGCATCCCTGTTTCGTCTCAGTTACGTTCTCATGCACACACACGCATACATATTCACACTTTCCAAACTCTCATTCGAATTTCCTATTGGAATTTCCTCACCAGTCTCCGCTACCCGCTGTTCCTGCTTTCCAACACCGCACCAGTCACGACCAGAGACTCCCGGCTTGATATCTTCATATTTTTTTTTTGAACTGCAGAATGCACTGAAAACGCGTGAAACTGAATGGAGCATGTCGCACATTCATATTTTTTCACAATTTCACAACTAATATTGCAAAACAAATACAAATATTTAACACCAAAACAAACAAAAACGATACACAGTTTGACACTTCATAAAACATCAATCCCTGCGGGAATAACAAACAGCGAGAAGTTAGCCCCGAAATTTTCTTCACTTTCCTGCAGGCCCGTTCCGAAAAATGAAAGCCCAAAATCAAAACAATGTCAGCCGCGGCTTTTTCAAATCGCTGATTTACACCACAAATTCCTAAAAAACTTAGTGATTCCACTAAAACGCGCCGGTACGGGACTTAACCAATCCCTTAAACACTAAATTTTCACTCGCGGACTGCAAAAACCGGTAGAAAATGCAGACAAACTCGGACCACAAAACGACCAACCAGACACTAGGCAGTGCTCCAACTCCTGCCGTCCCTTAAAATGGCTTTAACTTTTAACCCTTAAGTCCAAATTGACATGTCAACAAATAAAAATGTTTGTTTTTTTGAGTTCTAATAGTGCTTCGAATATCACTTTTCTCTAAAACTCAACCCTGAATTGCCACGTTCAAAAACAGATTTTTGATGGTTTGTTCAGATGTTTTCTATAAATTTGATCATAGAAGGCGTAGATTACGAAATAAAATTTTGGCGTTTTCGACCAAGTTGCTGGAAATGGCAAGCCCAACAACTTTTTAGAAGACATTAAAAATTCCCAAAAAAATCCTGTAAAGTTAGATTTTCAAAATCACCCTAATCGTGAACCACCCTAATTTTAAACCAAACCAAATGTTGCCCCTTTCCATATGCAACAACTCTTCTCAGATTCTCCAAAACTTAACCACTTTTCGGAATATCCATTTTCCACTTAATTTTGCGATCTGGACCACTGTGCATTGATTGAACAACTGAATACAGAAGTTTCATATTTGTGGGAGATACAAAAATATCCTATAAATATTTGAAGGCAGCTTTTGCTGTACTAAATGTTTTTTAACAGCTCTTTTTACTTATTAAAAATCAAAATAACGACCTGAACAAGTAAATGATAAGGTACAAATTCAAGATTCCTGAAGGTATAGTTTCGTTAATAGTGTTTTACAAGAGTTCTGAGGAGATTTTCATCCATCATGATATACGATATACGATATAGTTCATCACTTTTGTACTGCCGTTTTACGGCGATATGATGTATACGCCATTTTGGACATTTTCTTTTTTTGTACAGTCTGATATAGAATCCTAAAAGCAACCTCCTGACGAAAGAATTTTTCAAAAAACTGCTCTGGGGCCTATTTTATTAAGCAAACAAACAATGATGTATACGCCACTTTTTCTCATCATGATGTATGTATACATTGATAATTGATAGAAGTCAAATTCAATACTGTTTGAATTTTGATTTGAGGTTTTGGGACCGAATCAAGACTGGGCAATATTTTATTACATTATTTCGATTTAATTCTTAAGGGGACGTCCATTAGGCGTTATTCATAAAGTATGTCACGTTCTGAGGGAAGCGTGAAATTGCGTGATAAAAGCATAGGGAAATCGTGACAATGGGGGGTGGAGAAAATTTTGGCTGATTTTAATGTGACGTACTTAATGGATGACACCTTATCCACATCCACGTAGACACTTTTTTGAAAATTCTATACCCACCCCACCCTTGCGGACAATTGTTCATGCAAAAAAAAAATGTGTTTATGGAGCGTAGACAATCGCTAAGGGAGCGTTCTTTTATTACGTAACACAAAAAATCGGATTTTTAGACCTCCTCCCCCCCTCGTAACAAAATTTCCATACAAATTTTAAAATTTTTGTATCGAGCGTAACACGGCCTCCGACCCCCTCCCCTCCCCCCACCAACTGCGTTACGTAATAAAAGAACGCTCCCTAATGCCCTCCCCCCTTAAAGTATCCACGTGGACAATGCATTAAGGCTTCCGCTAAGCTGTTTAAATAGCTGGCACAAAAAATATAGCCTGCTTTGATCGAACAATGTATACATACATCATTTGGAAGGAAAAGTAGTGATTTTTATTGCTATTTTTTCGGCCAAATGATGTTTGTGGTTTAAAATCGTAGAGAATAGGAATAAACAAGAAATTTTGTTGGGGCCACATTTTTATTGTACTTTTTAACAGTTTCTACAGAGCAGACCTTAAATTGGTCATTTTAAATTGAAAAAATGAACAAAAACAGAAAATCGTGTCTACATTAAAATCACCTCAATGGCGTATACATCATATCGCCGTAAAACGGCAGTGTAGGTATGCTATGTTCTCTAGTGCAGATTGCAATAAGTGAAATAACTTCACTGAAGGATATTTTAGATCGTTTGATACTATGATCATTTTGTAAAATTGTGTATTTCTAAATTTCAATAGATAATCAAAGATGATGAAGAAATTTGACTTATAAAGTAATGGTTTAACAAATGATTCAAAACTGTATAACTATGAACCTGGAGAATTTTCCACAAATAGTAGACCAAACTTTGTCAGTAATTTACCCTGTTATTCTTGAGCTCATAATTCCAAATTGAAATCCGATCGCAACCTTCTTTCTTCATAACCCCTCCACCACAGAGTCCACGACCAGTTTATTTGTTGGCCATTTATCTTCTTATCGGTGAACAGAGAGAAAAAAAAAGAAGATAAAAAGCACCCACTTCAGTCTCAATGCAGTGCTCATTTGCACGTGTTTAGCACATAAAAAAGCCTTTAGGCCACCACACCGATCTCCTTTCACACAGGACATCCCCAGCCCTCGGAGAGTGTTCAAATAAACCGCAATAAATTTCATCGATACTATTTTTCTTCCCTCCTTTCGTCCTTCAGGGTCGGGCACGTGAGTGTCCTGGCCGGTATACAAATCGGTTTATTTGCACTCGACCAGACACACTGTGGTGGCACTACGGTCTGAATGGACGTTTAAACAGTCCACAGAATGGATTTCAGCTTTTTGCAATTTTACAAAAGTGTTTGTTGAAACACGCGTGTGTTCTTTTTATGTGTCATAAGTAAGACGCTTTTATTGGTCCCTTTGGTCAGAAAAGAAGAAACGAAATACGGGATAAAATTCCCGAAAGGATTCGATTTTGCAATTTTGGAAATTGTTTTTCGATCAACTTTGGTTCGACACAATCCTTTTCTTCTTTTTTATTTGAAATTATGGCACTGAATTTCCACGTGTCCTCAAAATTAACCTCACAAAAAATTATTTATACACGTGGTCATTCCAACGGCATTCCCCGAAACAATCGAAATCATTGCAGGCCGATTGGTTCAGTATAAAGGACCAACATTCAGAGGAGATAGATAGAGGGTCGAGCTGATGCAATTTTCTAAGCGTACGACTTATTGTTATGGCAGTTTTAAGCCGTCCTTCAGTCAGGATTATCGTATTTTATTGCGCCCAAGCCTCCCTCTATCTGTATGAATGGAACGCGACCACACCACGCGTGAATGGAACTGGGCGATGGAATTGTGTTCGATACTCCATTGAGGAGGGGTGCCAGGTCAATTTAATTGGGAGTTTTAAGGATTTCTTTGAACACCGTTGTAGAGCTTTTTTAACTTCTTGGTTCTAAAATATGTCTTGATAAAAACGATTTTTTTTTATAAGATTGGGCAAAGTTTCAAGATAATTAAAATAATCATAAAGTCATGAGAGTAACTTCACTTTCCAAGCCATCTCTCATTTCTTGCATGTTAGTTCCACCCAAAGTCATCACCAACCTGCACCCTGTCGGTCGTACATATTCTTGTTGGCTTGTGTTTTGACATTGTACTTGATTTTTCATATCAAGTACCTCGACGCAGCTTCGGACAGTTTAGAAGAGGGTGCCTCGAAATAGGGGTTGGGAAAATTTGCCCAGATTGTGCTTCCCTGATAATGACGTGGTGTGGCGCAGCAGCAGGGAAGGGCGTTTGTGTTTATTGTTTACGCCACCTCTCCGGCCACGCTTATTACTATTCATAATAAATATGTCTTTATTAGCGGATTCGCAGCGGGCTGGTTTTGAATATTAGGACAGAATTAGTCGGGAGTATAGACCTGGGAGATCAACAAATTCCAAACGAGCAAGTTGTAGAGAATTTTCTCAGCTTTTTGAATATTTTTTTTTCAGAGATGGACAAGGACGGACACTTTTATAAATTAAAAGAGACAACTTTGTAGAATAATTTAAGCTAAAAATAGCTATAACTTGAAAATGGTGCAATTTATCAATAATTCACAGAAGTACTTTTCGATTTTTTTTTTGACATCTAGAAACGATTTTTTTTAAATATTTTGAAGTGCATTTTAAATACTTTTCAAAAAACACTATTTTTCAAAAAAAAAAAATTAAACCATAACTTGGCCAAAACAAAAATCAATTTATACACTTGAGATTTTGGTTTTTTTTTCTGACATGATCAGTTTTTATAAATAAATTGATTTTGTGTTCTTTCAAGCAAGATTTTTTTTTTTCTAAAAACAGGCTTAAATAACATTTTTTTAAAGGATTTTGCATGCTTTCAAGTATTAGAAGTTCTCAGGATAATCACTGCAATTGAAACATAATTAATTTTTTAAAAAGGATTGAGCCTTTGAAGAAAAATATTTTTTTTTTGTATTCTTGTAAACATTTTTTTAAAGAAGGATACATTGTTTAATTAATTTGTGTGAGTAATTGCCAATTGCAAACATTTAAAAGATTATATTACATTTAAAAAAAACGTGGCGAACAATATATGCCAGTGTATGTTTATTCTATTTTTTGCCTTCCTCACTGAGGTAAGGCTATAATCCTGCTCTAAAAATGAACTTCGTATAAAAACGTCGTAGACCCACCTTCATGTATACATATCGACTCAGAATCAAAAACTGAACAAATGTCTGTGTGTATGTGTGTGTGTATGTGTGTGTGTATGTGTGTGTGTATGTGTGTGTGTATGTGTGTGTGTATGTATGTATGTGACCAACAAACTAGCTCATGTTTCTCAGCACTGGCTGAACCGATTTGACCCGAACCTGTTGCATTCGACTTGGTTTAGGGTCCCATAGATCGAGTTTTATACAGATTGAAGTTTCGATAAGTAGTTCAAAAGTTATGTATAAAAATGTGTTTTCACATGTATCCGGATCTCACTTAAATGTATGTAAACTATGTCCGGATCCACCATCCGACCCATCGTTGGATAGGTTATCAAAAGACCTTTCCAACGAGTCCAAAACATTGAAGATCTGGCAACCCTGTCTCGAGATGTGGCCATTTAAGTGATATTTATGTACTTTTTGGAAGCCGGATCTCACTTAAATGCATGTAAACTATGTCCGGATCCATCATCCGACCCATCGTTGGATAGGTTATCAAAAGACCTTTCCAAAAAGTCCAAAACATTGAAGATCTGGCAACCCTGTCTCGAGATATGGCCATTTAAGTGATATTTATGTACTTTTTTGTAGCCGGATCTCACTTAAATGTATGTAAACTATGTCCGGATCCATCATCTGACCCATCGTTGGTTAGGTTATCAAAAAACCTGTTCAACGAGTCCAAAACATTGAAGATCTGGCAACCCTGTCTCGAGATATGGTCACTTAAGTGATATTTATGTATTTTTTTGTAGCCGGATCTCACTTAAATGTATGTAAACTATGTCCGGATCCATCATCCGACCCATCGTTGGATAGGCTATCAAAAGACCTTT
Organism: Culex pipiens pallens; assembly: GCF_016801865.2. NCBI lineage: Eukaryota > Metazoa > Arthropoda > Insecta > Diptera > Culicidae > Culex > Culex pipiens. The sequence goes on along the minus strand of NC_068938.1, from coordinate 183,681,604 downwards.
CCAACGAGTCCAAAACATTGAAGATCTGGCAACCCTGTCTCGAGATATGGCCATTTAAGTGATATTTATGTACTTTTTTGTAGCCGGATCTCACTTAAATGTATGTAAACTATGTCCGGATCCACCATCCGACCCATCGTTGGATAGGTTATCAAAAAACCTTTCTAACGAGTCCAAAACATTGAAGATCTGGCAACCCTGTCTTGAGATATGGCCTTTTAAGTGATATTTATGTACTTTTTGGAAGCCGGATCTCACTTAAATGTATGTAAACTATGTCCGGATCCACCATCCGACTCATCGTTAGATAGGTTATCAAAAGACCTTTCCAACGAGTCCAAAACATTGAAGATCTGGCAACCCTGTCTCGAGATATGGTCACTTAAGTGATATTTATGTACTTTTTGGAAGCCGGATCTCACTTAAATGTATGTAAACTATGTCCGACTCCATCATCCGACCCATCGTTGGTTAGGTTATCAATAGACCTTTCCAACGAGTCCAATTATTGAAGATCTGGCAACCCTGTCTCGAGATATGGTCACTTAAGTGATATTTATGTACTTTTTTATTCCGGATCTAAAAAATAGATAAAATTTGTGTACAACCCCATCATATCAGCCATTGTTGGTAATGAGTGAGGAAGGCTCCAACCACATAGGTGGATTAAGTTAGTTTTTAAACATAAGTTCGATGCTTAAGCTTTTCGATGGTTAAAAAAAATTTAATGTTTCGATGTTCATAAGCACTTAACCAAAATTTCAGTTTCTGAAATCACATGAAAAATAACTGTAAATATTTTTAATGCATTTTGGTGAAATTCCACTTCGAAAAAACGACAGACGGCGAAATCGCCAGATTATTCCATTAAAACTTTTTTTTTATATTTCATCACAATTTCTAAGAAAAAAGTATTCCAATCGGATTGAAAATGCATTTCCAAGCATTACATTTATTAAATAATTATTTCAGTGATTAATTTTAGTGCAACTGCCAAACAATGCATTTTGGAGGCATCCATTAATTACGGGGACATTTTATAGCTAATTTCAGACCCCCTCCCTCCACTTAAAGTTTCCACGTTATTCATGGATATCCCATTTACTATTTAGAATTCTGATTTTACGTGCAAAAAATATTTTTTTCAAAGAACTTCTAAATTTTAATGGAGCTCAATGTAAAGTGATTTTTTATTCGTCTGGAATATTTTTTAGCATGTTCAAAATTATTTGGATTTGAGAGAATTTTTGATGTATAGCACGGTCCAGACTCAATTTGATCCAATGCCTTGATTATCCGAAGTTTCGATGATCCGAAATTTTATTATCAAAAGGTTTGTATAGGATTTCGGATAATCGAATCATGATTAAAAATGTTTTTCCCTTTTTTTAATTTTCTTGCATTTTACATCAAATTCGAGTTCTTAGACCCCATTTTAGTCAAATTTCAATATTTGATTGCATTTTAAATTAAAAATTGCATTCTTTTTTTCAATACGTTATCACCGCCATTTCGGCCGCTATCTTTGATTTGAAAACTCTAATTAATTTAAGGTTAGTTTATACTCAAGTTCCTCAATCAAAAATAAGACAACGAAAATTATTTTGTCTGGTGATTCGATTGTCCGAAGATTCGAAGTTGGTTGCAAATCAACTTTTATGCATTTTGCATCAAATTGTTTAAATCGTCCTAATAAAATATCAATATTTAATATCAAAACAAGAAAAAATCCAGGACAATTTAATTGATGTTATGCACTCTTGTCACATCTTCCAGAAACAGGAACAAGAATATTTGCACGCGAGTCAAAGTTGCATGAAACATGGAACATACTTTCTTGTTCCGCTATCACCCACTAGAGGTCTCCCTTGTAACAAGTCGTATATGCTGCTCTTGCATGCTACATTTATGCTACCCAAAAATGCTCAGGAATGCTCGAGGACATTTCATTTTAAGGACAGTATAACAATTATGCTCCCACGTCAGCCAAGACACCACCCCACAGTGGTCGGAAACGCAAATTTAGCAGGAATAATTTATTTCCGCTTCAGGGATGCATTTTCGAGCTTCGGTGTCTAAGAAGCATTTGTTAAAAATGAAATTCTACATCTTTTGGTCAAAACGATATTAGGGTGGTCCAACAATTTCTAATATTTTCAAAAACTATCTTCGCTTCTAGATGAGATGGAGGTATACTTTCTTCGACAGTATTGTAGCACTAGCCATTTCAAACAACTTTGTCGAATACACCAAATCTCTATCTCTTAATCTGATCATTCTACAGCATTTTATATGAAAAGCAGTAGGGTGGCCCATCAAAAAAGTGTTTTTATTGCGTATCTTTTTTGTATTATTTTTGGCAATTTTGGTGTCTTCGGGACATATTTAGAGCATAAAAATACGCGTCTTTTGCAATGTCAACGAAGTCGCTGGGTCATTTTGGTAAAAAGTTACAGCATTTTTAAAGTTTTTAATATGCCTTTTTCAAATGTTTGTATCTTTTCGAGGGGGACACAAAAAAATACGCTCTGTGGTGCATCTGAAAGCTCTAAACTTCTTCTTTAATATGAATATAACATCTCAAAAGGGTTTTTCTTAAACCCAAGTTACAGCGATTTAAAAATGGTCATTTTATGAGATTTTGTACCATGCTCTATGAGGTAGTTTACATGAATATCGCATTAATCAGTATCAAAACTACTCTTAGTGAGCTCAAATGCAGGTAAAATTGGTTTAAGGACAAACCTGGTCGAACCAGGTTTTTATGGCAACTAGGGTGGTCTTAGATGACCTAGGGTGGTTCATATTCGTTCACTCTTATAAGATATGATTTTTTTCAAATTCGCATAGAAAGAAAAATAAAAAAAAACATTTAAACAAATTAAAATATATAACCTGTTTTAAATAGTAAAGCAGCTGAGGATATGATATCTGATTAGGGTGGCCCAAATTAATTAGAAAACAAAAAGATTAAAGATTTAAGATTTTATACGTTAGAAAATGTATTTTAACATATTTTTATTTCCCTACGTTTTCGTAAATCGACTTTTATCTGTATTTTTTTGATTGGATAAAACTTTCCATGCATTTACTTTGTTACAGGGTGCCATTTTGCATCATTAGTTGTTCCATACAAAGCTTCATACAATTTTGCCCATACAAAATGGGAATGTGAATATTCGTAAACATGATACATTTTCTTATCGATTTAGCGTCTTGAAAAAGTTGTAGGTTATGATTTGAACCCTTAAAAATAGTTTCAGGGGAAAATGCACACTTTACAAATTGGTATTAGAAGTTTATTTCCCAAAACTCTTATTTTATTTCTGAAAATTTGTTATATTTGTTAGGAAATATCTTTTAGGCTAGTGTTCAGGTTTTGTTGATGCCTTTTGTCAAAGAAAATGCATGGAAAGTTTTATCCCATAAAAAAATACAAAAAAAGTCGATTTACGAAAACGTAGAGGAATAATGAAATCTTTAATCTTTATTTCTAATAAATATGAGCCACCCTAATCAGATATCATATCCTCAGCAGCTTTACTATTTAAAACAGGTTATGTTTTTAATTTTAAATGTTTTTTTTTATTTTTCTTTCAATGCGAATTAAAAAAAATCATATCTTATAAGAGTGAACGAATATGAACCACCCTAGGTCATCTAAGACCACCCTAGTTGCAATAAAAACCTGGTTCGACCAGGTTTGTCCACAAACCAATTTTACCTGCATTTGAGCTCACTAAGAGTAGTTTTGATACTGATTAATGCGATATTCATGTAAATTACCTCATAGAGCATGGTACAAAATCTCATAAAATGACCATTTTTAAATCGCTGTAACTTGGGTTTAAGAAAAACCCTTTTGAGATGTTATATTCATATTAAAGAAGAAGTTTAGAGCTTTCAGATGCACCACAGAGCGTATTTTTTTGTGTCCCCCTCGAAAAGATACAAACATTTGAAAAAGGCATATTAAAAACTTTAAAAATGCTGTAACTTTTTACCAAAATGACCTAGCAACTTCGTTGACATTGCAAAAGACGCGTATTTTTATGCTCTAAATATGTCCCGAAGACACCAAAATTGCCAAAAATAATACAAAAAAGATACGCAATAAAAACACTTTTTTGATGGGCCACCCTACTGCTTTTCATATAAAATGCTGTAGAATGATCAGATTAAGAGATAGAGATTTGGTGTATTCGACAAAGTTGTTTGAAATGGCTAGTGCTACAATACTGTCGAAGAAAGTATACCTCCATCTCATCTAGAAGCGAAGATAGTTTTTGAAAATATTAGAAATTGTTGGACCACCCTAATATCGTTTTGACCAAAAGATGTAGAATTTCATTTTTAACAAATGCTTCTTAGACACCGAAGCTCGAAAATGTATCCCTGAAGCGGAAATAAATTATTCCTGCTAAATTTGCGTTTCCGACCACTGTGCACCCATAAATAAAACACACACCTTAGCTTGTGAGTAATCTTACTTTTTATTATGCTCAATCAAGCAAATGTTCGTTTTTTTTCCATTACCTTCTTACTGAGAGATAGAGATGCTACAATTTGAGTAATTCCTTGTCTTGGAAAATCTATACAGAGAGTTGGTGAGGGAGTGGAAAGGGGGAAATAATTCAACAACTTTCGATTACCTTTACAGTTTCACGTTGCATGTGTGGTGTATGAATGCTTAACCCTCAAATTTTGTCCTGAGTGCAACTTGCACACAAGCGCGGGTGTTTAAATTTCTACTTAGTACGTACAGTATTTTTTTCTTATTTGTGTTTCGTTAAAACAGTTGATTTTATATTCGTTTATGGTGAATGTTTTTTGAGAATGTTCAAATTAAACATAATTATTTTCGCTAGCGTTTTGCAATGTGAGATATTTTAACCTTACCGTTCTACGAGTAATAATTTATGTCATGGATGAAATTTTATACAACTTTTATCATTATCTGTTCTACGGAGTCCTTAGCATAAATCACGTGCCTGCCTGCGTGTCCTTAAGCGTTGTTAACGTTTCGTATGCAACCTTAAACTGATCTAAAATGTGTTCTCTCGTTGCTACAAACTGGTATAATGTTTAAAACGCTTGCGCCTACTGTGTGTGTTTGGTGAACTACGCTGGATAATGCTTGAGGTTTGCGTCTCTGCTGTTCTACGGAGTTAAAAACTCTGCCGAAAAGGACACGTGCACGCGCGTGTGTGTGTGTGTGGTTCGTTTCCAATGAAAGAATATAACACTTAATACTCTAAACAGCAATACTTATCGTTGATCTCTCGATTTGTTAAGCCCTAAATGTGTTCAATAATCTCTGTCGTCCATCACTTCGGAGTTTGGTCAAAATATGACCGTCAGCGGTCTCCGGTAGTCACCGGTTCCACCTGAACCGGCGGTTGAACCCCCGGACCCACCGAGGGATTGCCCCGCCCCAGCGTACTGGTACAACCCGGCGGAACTTCCCCCGAGCAGGTTGTTCGCACCGTAGCTATTGCTGTGCAGCGGAGAACTGTCCACGGGTTCGCCCAGCTGCGGTTTAATGTCCACGTTGACGTCGCTCAGCTGGGGCGTCGGTTCGCGATCATCGCCGTTGCTCAGCTGGTGCTGGTGGTGCAGCTGATGTCCCTGATGGCCACCCTGTTGACCGGACTGTTGTTGCTGTTGCTGGTGTTGCTGCTGCTGCTGCTGTTGATGCTGCTGCTGCAGGCTCGAGCTGGAGCCGTAAATCTTCGAGATGTCGAACGCGTAGTTGGCGGCGGCCTGGGCCCGGTCCTGGTACATCTTCGAGTCGAAGTAGGCCTTCGTGAGGACGGTGGTCGGGTCGAGGTAGGCGCTGTACGGGTTCGTCTGCGACTTGGTCGAATCGTACAGGGCACCGGCGGCGGCCGTGTTCAGGTAGGCGCTCCGGTCCAGCGCAAACTTGGACACATCCATCTGGGATGTGATGGAGGACTGAAAGGGAAAGGAAAAAATAATTGTTAGAATTGTTAAGAAAGATCTTGGTCATTTTTTAAATTGTTTTGCAGTTTTGTTTATGGGAATTCAATCAAAAAGATATAATTTCCAAAACCACCAAACAACATTTAACTTTTTTTAAACGTGGTTCCGCTGTCTAGCCACGCGGTCTATATGGTTTAGCAATAAATTATGGTTTAAAAATAGTAGCAATTAGGAGAGACATGGATTGAATGAAAACAACCATTTGTTACAACGAACATTGTATAATCAGTCAAACTGATTCCGCCTGTTAAATCACATGTGCAAAGATGATTGACTACCATTATAATAAAATTTAGTTTCAGTTATTTCAAAAATAAATACATGCAAACAAAAACAATGCATTCAATTCTGTGTTTCCATTAATTTTGCCATTTAATGTTTAATGTACAAATAAATCATCTTAACCCAGAATAATTCTTTATGCAATCACTAAATAAGAAAAAAATGTAAAAGATGGAACTACCTATGATTAAAAATATACATCGAGGGAATTCAAAACAGTTACTTATATATTTAAACAGATGTTAGGCCAATTCAAATTTCGCAAAAATATTCCCAAAAAATCAGGAGCAAACAAAAATATTGAATAAATTCAAACTTTTTTTGAAAAAAAAAAAAAAAAAAACATGTAAATCTATTTCAAACTATATAGAACACAGAGATACAGCTGCTTCAAGAAAAAGAAACACGAAAATTGAAGTTTTCTAAGTCTCACCAAAACAACCCACCATTTTGTAATGTTGATATCTCAGTAACTAATGGTCCGATTTTCAATGTTAAAACATGAAACGGTCGTGAAATTTTCCGATCTTTTCGAAAAAAATATTTAGAAATTTTTTAAATCAAGACTAACATTTTAAAAGGGCCAAACATTGAATATTACGCCCATTTAAAATGCTAGTCTTGATTTAATTTTTTTCAAAATATTTTTTTCGAAAAGATCGGAAAATTTCACGACCGTTTCATGTATTAACATTGAAAATCGGACCATTAGTTACTGAGATATCGACATTACAAAATGGTGGGTTGTTTTGGTGAGACTTAGAAAACTTCAATTTTCGTGTTTCTTTTTCTTGAAGCGGCTGTATCTCAGCAACCCGAGGTCCTATCTTCAATGTCTCTTAGACAATTTTATAGCAAATTTTCTGAACTTTAAAAATAAAATATTTTTAGAAATGGTCACTCATGGTCACTTTTTTTAAAATTCGAAAAACAGCAAATATTTTGCTAAAATCAAACTTTTGGTGACTATATCTTGAAAACGGAGCCCTTTATAAAAAAAATGTAAAATAGTTTTCGATTGCAAATTCAATTTTGCATCAAAAAATAACTTCAGATTTGTTTTTGCATGAAATTTTGATTTTTTCCAAAAATCACTGTTTTTTCAAAAATTCATAACTCGGCGGCAGATTTTTTGACCATGTTTCTCTATAGCTCAAAAGTTGCGGATTTTCGTCTTCTAAAACATATCAAAAAATCTCGAAAATCAAAAAATACGAATTTTGGGAAATTGAGTTTTAGTGAAAAAAAGTTGATAAAAAAATCTGCAATTTTTTTTTACCGTGTACCTATTTTTTCTCAATTGTCCTCAACAATACCTACAACTTTGCCGAAGACACCAAATTGATCAGAAAATTCACATAAAAGTTACAGCTGTTTGAATATTTACATACCATTTTTGTATGGACAGCAGCCAAAATTGTATGGAGACTTGTATGGGTGAACCAATGACACAAAATAGCTAATTTGGTCATAGGAAAGGCCCCCACAAAGTTTGAGCCAAATCAAAAAATACAAATAAAATCCATTTCCGGTTTTGGTAGAGAATTGCTCACATTGTTTAACATTTATTAATGAATTTTTAATTAAACAAATGCTTATAATCTTTAATTTTTGGGGAAAACAATATAATCATAAATTCGTTGATACTTAGCAAATTTGTGACAGAAGCAAAACTTGGCTTGAATTTCAAAGTTTATATTTTTTTATATATTAAAAATTAATCAATATTTTCCAAAAAAAAAATCTATTTTAAATTTCAAAACATTTTTCCAATTTGATTAAAAAATCAAATTGGAAAAATATTTTGAAATTTAAAATTGATTTTATTTTTTGGAAAATACTACAATAGTTTGATTAATTTTTAATATAATATATAAAAAATATAAATTTTGAAATTCAAGCCAAGTTTTTCTTCTGTCACAAGTTTGCTAAGTTTCAACGAATTTATGAAAATATAGTTTTCCCCAAATATTAAAGATTTTAAGCATTTGTTTAATTAGGATTTGGTGCTTTCTCGAAAAAATATTCAAAGAAGCAAACAATTTTATTTACAAAATCAAAAATAATATCTAAATAAAACTGGAAAATTAAATCTTTAAATTTGCTGAAATGCATTTTAAAACATTTAATTGCAAGTTCAACAAAAATCTTGATACCTCGATGTTTAAAAAAATCTGGGGTCACAGTTCTGCAAAAAAAAAAAAAAAAAATAATAATACAAATACCTACTTTTCATTGTTTTGTGTTTGTTTTGCTATTACTGGAATCATGTTTTATGGGGTTTATTATTTTTACTAGGCTTTATGTTTCTATTTATAAAATCACATTCAAACAATTCTTGTGATAAGTTTGTAAAATTTTAATAAAATACATTTTTAACCGGGATGAGGGTGACGAAAGAATCAAATTTTGTTTAAATAAAATTTGAAAAAAATAAATAAATTTGAAGATCAAAGTTTAAATTGCAGTGTTTGCAATCTTGAAAAAAACTGAATTAATTTCAATTACACTTGTTTTTTATCAATTCAAATTTAAACTATATCTATTGTTATGAATAAAATTGGTAAAGAATTCTAAAACGTAGTTTGTTTCCAAAATTGATGAATTTTATTCGAAAAATATGTTAGTACTGTAGCTTTTTTCTATTTTTTTGGTCAGGTACAATCGATTCCCCAGTTGGTATGGAATTGCTCCTACACGAGTACAGTCCAGACTGGATCATCTGAAGGCCTTGGAAAAATTTCACTTAGGATAATAGAATTAATGAAATGTCTTTTTTATTGAAAAGCTTTTGTATGACCCCTCAACAACGTTTTGCCTTCCTCACTGAGGTAAGGCTATAATCATGCTCTAAAAATGAACTTTTTATTAAAAGCTCGAAGACCCACCTTCATTTATACATATCGACTCAGAATCGAAAACTGAACAAATGTCTGTGTGTGTGTGTATGTGTGTGTGTGTGTATGTGTGTGTGTGTGTGTATGTATGTATGTGTTCAAAAATCTAGCCAAGTTTTCTCAGCACTGGCTGAACCGATTTTGATCGAACCAGTTGAATTCGACTTGGTTTAGGGTCCCATACATCGCTATTGAATTGTTTGAAGTTTCGATAAGTAGTTCAAAAGTTATGTATAAAAATGTGTTTTCACATATATCCGGATCTCAATTATATGCATGTAAACGATGTCCGGATCCATCATCCGACCCATCGTTGGTTAGGTAATTGAAAGGTCTTTCCAATGAGTCCAAAACATTGAAGATCTGGCAACCCTGTCTCGAGTTATGACCACTTATGTGATATTTATGTACTTTTTTGAAGCCGGATCTCACTTAAATGTATGTAAACGATGTCCGGAACCATCATCCGACCCATCGTTGGTTAGGTAATCGAGAGACCTTTCCAACGAGTCCACAACATTGAAGATCTGGCAAGCCTGTCTCGAGTTATGACCACTTAAGTGATATTTATGTACTTTTTGAAGCCGGATCTCACTTAAATGTATGTAAACGATGTCCTGAACCATCATCCGACCCATCGTTGGTTAGGCAATCGAGAGACCTTTCCTACGAGTCCACATAATTGAAGATCTGGTAACCCTGTCTCGAGTTATGACCACTTAAGTAATATTTATGTACATTTTTGAAACCGGATCTCACTTAAATGTATGTAAACGATGTCCGGAACCATCATCCGACCCATCGTTGGTTAGGTAATCAAGAGACCTTTCCAACGAGTCCACATAATAGAAAATCTGGCATTTCTGTCTCGAGTTATGACAACTTAAGTTATATCTGTGTACTTATTTTGGACCTAAAAAAAAGCTGAAATATGTGTCCAAACCACTCATATTACCCATTGTTGGTAAAAAGTGAGGAAGGCATCAACCACATAGGTGGATTAAGTTAGTTTTTAATTTTTAAATCGAAGATGTCGGTCAAAATTGCGAAGTTAAAGTATTGGAAACAATCGGGCAATCGACTAATCGAAATTTACTCAAATTGGGTCGCAGAACTCGAATTTGATGTTAAAAGCATAAAAGAAGATTCATATGAATCTTCAAACTTCGGATAATTGAGTCTGGACTGTATTGTGTTAATCCTACTAAGGTCGTTGCCAATATTTTTCAAAGTTTATGTTGCTGTATGTTATAAAGTACAATTAACTCAAAACAACTTTAAAAGTATGTTCGAACTTGTTTCAAAATATTTTTAATTTTAAAGCATTTCTCCCCGTAATCAATCCTTTTTTGTAGGGGCTTTCTTTGACTGAAGAATCCATTTTGCATCATTGGTTTATCCTTAATAGTTTCCAAGCAAATTTTACAGCTGCTTTTTAAGAAAATATAATTAATTAATTAAATCAAGACTAGCATTTTAAATGGGCGTAAAATTCAAAAAATCGGATAATTTCACGAATGCCTCATGTATTAACATTGAAATTCGGACCATTAGTTGCTGAGATATCGACATTAGAAAATGGTGGCCTGTTTGGGTGAGACTTAGAAAACTTCAATTTTCGTGTTTCTTTTTGTTTAAGCCGCTGTTTCTCAGCAACCAGATTTCCAATCTTCAATGTCTCTTTGACAATTTTATAGCAAATTTCCTGAACTTTTCAAAAAAAAATATTTTTAGAAATGATTTTTAAAAATCGAAAAACTGCAAATATTTCGCTAAAATCAAAAATTTCGGTGGCTATATCATGAAAACAGAGCCTTTTATCAAAAAATCTGTGAAGTACGTTTCGATTGAAAATTCAAGTTTACATAAAAAAATTACATCAAATTTGTGTTTGCATGAAATTTCGATTTTTTCCAAAATCACTATTTTTTCAAAAATTCATAACACGGCGACAGATTTTTTGACCATGTTTTTCTATGGCTCAAAAGTTGCGGGTTTTTGTCCCCTAAAACATATCATAAAATCTCGAAAATCAAAAAATACGTATCTTGGGGAATTGAGTTTTTGTGAAAAAAAACGTTGATTCAAAAATCTACATCTCTCTATTTTTCTCAATATTCCTCAACAATACCTACAACTGTGCCTAGGGCGTCCAATTTTCCCGGGTTTTGAATTTCCCGGGAAACGGGAAAAATATTTTTGAAATCCCGGGAATTCCCGGGATCCCGGGAAATTTTTTTATCAGTAATTAAATCTATGTTTTCATTATATTTGTTATGTTTTCAAGTTTAAAATCATAGAATTAGCTTAATAATATTAAATGGTGATAATCTACACTTCAATCTAAACAAGGACGACAGTTTTTAAATAGCCTATAAGAAATTAAAAATTGATAAAAATCAATTTTGTTCTTTGTGGTGTTTGGATTTTAAATCAAGTACAATTTTTAATTCCAATTTCAATATTTTTTTTTGATTTGCGGTTAAAATGACATCAGTCTTTATGAAAATATTTCCTTATAATTTTTTTATATGACATGAGTAAAACAGCTTTAAAAGTTATATGTTTTAAAAAAACAAAAAACGACAACAAATAAAATTGTACAAGTCAATGTTTAATTTTTGAATAGTTTCGAATTCATTGTTTTATATAAAACATATTTAACAAATTAACTTCAAGTTACTACCGCCAACCGGAGGAAAATCGGGTCTAAAGTTTGAATATGTACAGGAGATTTTAGAGCAATACATTTGGAAATCGGTGTAATAATTGTTTTGTTCTGTTCCTGTTTTAACCGAAGTCATCTCAAATGTTTTTTTTTTTTTGCTTAAGTAGCATTTGTCCTTATTTGCCACAGATGCCGGTGTTTAATCAAAAATATTTTAACATGAGATTATTTTAAAATTTAAAATCGTAAATAAACGTAAATATATCCATTCTATTTAAAAAACAAAAGAGAATAAAATTAAAGCGCTAGGCATTTTGTGGACCAGGTAACTAAAATTATAAGAAAATAAATGCTGATATTTGCCGAATACAAACTTAAATTAATTTTATCGATTTCTTAGCATTCAACTGTTCTTCTATGTTAATGCTTCTTATCGATTACTTAGTATTCTACTATATCCACAACAAAATCTGAATTTCCAGAACAAAATATGATTATTTTTTTTCAATTTCGGGAATTCCCGGGACAAATTATGGAAAATCCCGGGATTCGAGAATTCCCGGTTGTGGGAAAATCCCGGGATTTTTGTCCCGGGAATTCCCGGGATGGACGCACTAACTGTGCCGAAGACACCAAATTGATCTGAAATATCACTCAAAAGTTACAGCTACATATTTGAATATGTACGTACCATTTTTGTATAGACAGCTGCCAAAATTGTATGGAGACTTGTATGGGTGAACCAATGACACAAAATAGCTTATTTGGTCAAAGGAATGGCCCCCAAAAGTTTGAGCTAAAGCAAAAAATACAAAAAATAAAAATGGTCGAAATCGGCCGATTTCGTAGAGAGTTGCTCAACTGTAGCACATTTTAATATTTTGATAAGTATTCTTAAGGTTATCGAGGCAATTATGTTGCTTTTTAAATATTTATTAAAGCTTTTTTTTTTTTTAAAAAAAAATCCGTTTCTATTTAATATTTCTAAATTGTTACACAAAACATATTTGGCCCACACCTTCAAATCAATATCAAAAGATCATTCACCGATTGCCTGCCCGTTTTCCACCTCGAAAAAGTAGCAACAACCAAATTTCGTTCTGCCCCATAAAACCGTTTGAAACTATTTCCGGCCATAATCCGGCAGCCACAATGTATAAAAATAAAATAAAAAGGTGAAAAAAAGCAGCAGAAACATATCACACTCACGAATGGCACAGTCACAGGTCCGATAAAGAAAAAAAGAAGAAAAAGAAGAAAGAAAACTAATTTAGTCGGAAGGTGAATAGTTTTGGCATAACAATAAAAGTGTAAAAAAGAAGCGAAGGGGCTTCCTAATCCGCCACAAATCATTTGTTACGATCACGAAGAATCGATTAGAGTGCCATCCGCTCGAAAGCAGAACGAGCGCGAGAATGCGACAAAAAGAGAGTAGAGAAAAAGGAGGAGCGCGACGATGTTTTTGATTGGGGGCGGAGGGACACGACACGGAGAAATAAGAGAAAAAGAGAGAGAGAGGGGTCACGGAGACAACAACAAAAAAGACAGTGACTGTCGCTTGGGATTGGAAGCCGCGCGAGGGGAGCCGCGTGGAGCCAGAAAACACATTATTATTGTTAATCAATAAAAATATAAATGAGTAAAAAATTTATGCAAACCCGCGGCTGAGGAAAGAAAGAAACTAGAAGCTACCTTCTGGATACGCCAACTCATTTTTGGGGATGTGGATATTGGACGGGCGAAACAGCATGGCAAAAGCGAGCGGGAATCGATGAATCAAGAAAACATAACCTTGCGATGAAGTCACCTAACAGAAGGGTCATAGACTGTTTGATGTGATTTTTGATGCGATTGCTTTTAATTTAAGAAAGTAGTTTATAAAATCTATATTATTTCTAATGATTTTTTATGATTAAAAGAATTTATTCTGATCTGCATGTTTTGTTTATTCTCTTTAATTTTGAGAAAAGTTTGATATTTTTAGTTCCACCAAATTCTTAATTATAAATTCTGGTTTAACTTTGTTATATAAATTCCAACTGTTTGTAGTTTCTAGAAAAAACTGCAATAAATAAAAAAAAACATAAACGCCATTTTACATAGAATGGATTGCAAAAAAACCGCGTAAGATTTTTTTGAAAGCCAATTTTATCTTGACAGTTAATTAAAATGACTAGTTAACGACAAAAAGACAGACACTGTGAGAAAACGATTGTGGACCGTACAAAAATGAAAATCTATAAGAAAATCTTAATTTGAGACTTTCCAGGTAGCAGTGATTGTAGTTGTTAATGTTTCTGACAACCATTGTTCAACCATTTTCAGTCAGACAGTTGTAAGAACTGCTGTCTTCTGGCCTATCTACAACCACTTTACTTAAATTTCACTTAGCTTAGGAATTTGAATCTGATCTTCTACAATCTTCGGTAAGTTGACGTTTCCATATCAAAGGTAAACAAACATATATCAGCTCAGCAATTTTTCTAAGTTTACTGTAGATGACGGCCATTTTGTGTACTTTTTCTTAGTAACTTACCTGTTTTCCTTTATTTATTGTTTCTTTATATATGAAGGATGTATCACAAGAACGAAAACACCAATGATTTTAATATTAAGTAATCATTGAATTTTTTTCTACAGTTTTGTGCAAAGTTCTTTGTCATATTGGTCATGTGTAACATAACCACCTACACCTTTTTTTAAAAAAAATATTTAAGAAATCTTGTTTTTTTTTTATTAAAACAATCTCAAATTGATGCAATTTTTGGAAAAAAAATAATTTCGATTTCAAATTCGTTTTTACCTACAAAAATTTAAGTTTTGCCTAAAATTATTTTTATAAATCAATATTTCTTTAAAAAATATAACTTGGTGGCAATAATTTTGCTAATTCAACACTGAGGCTGAAATTATGACTTTTTAGGCACTTTATAAAATTTCCAAGAACAAGAAAAAAAAATGAATTTTAAGAACCTTACCAAAACTAAAACTCATATACCATATTTTTTTAAGTCGTTTATTAACTAGTACAAACGACAAAAAAATGAATAGTTGAAAAAAAGTATAATTTATCAATTTTCAGAATAATGAAATATGTATCACAATTGTGGTTTGGTTGAGCGTTTTAGCAGAATGCATTACTGTGAATACAAAGAGGAAGGAACAACTCGTCTCTTTGTATTCACATGTATCACAAATTGAAAAAAAAAAAAACAATTGGGAAAAATATTGTATCCGTGCGTTAATAATTAAGTGTAAATAAATGATTAATAGCCCAATTTCCCTGTAATGCTATCACTCATTTTATATTATGTTTTTGTCCTTCGGTCGCCCGAGCAGACGGAAATAACTTGGAAATAACTTTTTTGATATTTGATAAAAACCAGACCAATAACATTTTATGTTATAATAACAAGATTCGTAATTCGTCGTTATGATTTTTTTTGTACTTGGATTGTTATTTTAATAACAGACTTATGACATTTTTAGTTATACTTCGAACAAATTTTTGTTATTATTTTTTGTTATTTTAACAACTAATCCAACAAAAAAATGTTATTCCAAAGTTGTTTTGACTATCAACCTAATAACATTTTTTTTATGATAACATAAACTGATATCAAACCCTTATATGCAAAAAATGATTTTTCATGAAGATTCCATAACATTTTCTGTTATTTTAACAGTATTTGTAATTGAAATGGTATAAATTTTGTTATTACCGTCTGCCCGGGTCTGAATATAGAATTTGAAACTTGCTTTGAAAATGATGAAAGAAGCATAAAATTATCAAGAGATAATTGCAGCTGCTCATTTAAATAGTTGCAACATATTTAGGAATTCAAGAAAAATATTTTAAAGTTTTATTTTCAAATTTGAAGAGTATTCTAATTGATTAAAAGTGGAAAAAATAGACGTTCTCGAATATTTTCTCAACAGATTGCTATCAAATTAAGCGCTTTTTTGTCATCTGTATACAAATTAAAAAATATACTTTTTTTTATTGTAAAGTAATACAAACAGCTCATATTAAGTTGCATGAGTAACTTATTTTCAGCCTCATTTCCAACATTTTTAATTAAAAAAATATTACTGATTTAAATTGCAATACATTCTAATTTTTACAAAATATTGCAAAGACTTATGATATATTGAAAAAAATATCTATAGTGAAAAGTTTTAATAAAAATAACAACCTCAAAAAATATTTGGGAATGAATGTTAACATATCATAAACTTTTAAAAAGTGTGAAAAACTTAATCTTTCTCGAATTGTTTTTTCAATATCAAAATGAAAATTTAAACAACACGTTCAACAATTGCAAATTTTTGAAACATCGAAATCAACTTTTCTTCTACCGCACAAAACAGTACCTTACATTCTATGGTAGCAAAAGCCGTGCCGCCGTGCCAGTGAATAACTTTATGATTAGCGCACATTTCTTCCTCTGCTGACGACGACGACGGCGATCAACGACTGTGACTGGCTGGCTGGCAAGTGTGAAGCGCACGCGACGGGGGTTCGAATCCCGAGACAGACGACGAGCAGCCGCGCAAAACTCAACGCGACACACCGGGGCAAATTAAAAACACCGCCGACGATGATCCCCGCTCACCTGCCGCACCTTCGAACAAACGAGACACGGTGGAGGAGAATAAAAATTTCGATAATCCTCCAAAACAAGAAGCTAAAATATGATACCTTTCTCGACAGTAGGGTAAATTGTCAATTGTTGGTCATTTTTGGCAATTAAAACTTTTGAAATGCATTCACATGATTAAAATGATAAATTTAGACAAATTTATCAAACAAGTTACCAATTGCCCAAAGTCGTTGCCAGCTGTCATTTTGCGGCAAAGACTTTTGCAAAGACTCCAACCCCATCCGTGTTCATCCCTCACGGAGTCCATGTCCTCGTCACGGTCGTCGTCGGCATCGTGCAGTAGTCGCCGTGCTGGTTGTTGTCATGGTAGTCATGGTCTCGGTGTCGGTTGCTTGATCACAGCAGGCTCTTCCTTCTGGCAGCAGCAGCATTTTAATATTTAAATGAGTTTTGTGCCACCACCGCCACCGACCGCGTCAGAGCCTACTACTGCTGGGGTGTAAATTTTGCCTTCTCCCAGGGTTTCAAGATGGAATTTCTGAATCAATAAAGTTGCATCATAAAAGCTCGCCCCCATCGGAAATCTATCGGGGTCTGCTGGTGGTTTGGTAGCCAACTTGATTCTGACAGCAAGTCTTCGTAACCTGACCGGATGGCAACCGTGCTGCGCTTCAAACTGCCCACTTGACACGCTGAGCTACTGTAACAGTAACGGTAGCGAAATGGTTTCAACTTTCATTGCAGTGGAAATGTGTGAAGAAAACTTCAAAATTGTATACAACGTGTCGCAAAATTACAATTTTTAGACGAATTCTGAAAAATTGAGAGTATTGCAACGAAAACACCCTTTGGATATGATTTATCCGTGAAATTCATGTCATGTGTTGGCTTCCATGAAAAACGTCAATATTTTTTGACCCAGTGTTAAGTTTTTTTTTTGTTGGCTTTAGACCACTGCTACCATGACTTTGATCTATGCGGTATAGTGTTACGGGTTGCCAGATAAATCTTAGAATGCCAGATTTGCGAAGTGTCAGCCAGAATAAAGATCAATCAATATATCAATCAATATATATGTTGTCCTAGGCCTATATATGCCATTTTTGTGTATATGGAGCTTATAGTACTCGAAAATAACATTTGGGAAGGGCGTCAGGTATTAAAATATTTTTGTATTTTGCAATTTAAAAATTAGTGTATCTCGAAGCCGTTGCATCGTATCAAAAAGTGGTCAAAGACAAACTTGTAGGAAATTGGATGGGCTTTCTGAGAAAAATATACTGAAACAAAAATACACGCCACTTCTATGAGATTTTTCAGTTTTTCAGTTTAAAAGTTAAGTTTGCAAAAATACAAAAATATTTATATACCTTACGCCCTTCTCAAATGTTATTTTCGAGTACTATTGGCTCCATATACACAAAAATGGCATATATATGCCTAGGATAACATGTCAACAAAGTTTCATTGAAATTGGAGAGAGTCGGGTACAAAAGTACCAGAAAAATTCCTGATTTGAGCTGGAATTGCTCCATATGTTTACAGGACCTATTCAAAAAAACTCTAGATATGTGCCAGGTTTTGACTGATTTGACGATAATGACTGATTTGGACAGACTTTTAGTTTTTGGTTCATTTCGAACAACTATCAAAGAACAATTTAAAATTGAATTTTTGTTGTTAATATTTATTTTATTCAAATGTAAGTTCAACCTTTTTGAGGCAAATGAAGACGTAATGTACTTTTAGAACGGTTTTTGAGTTATTTGCACTTGCGAGATTTTTTAACTCTAATGAATCGTGAAATATGAGAATCATTTAAAAATTATTGAAAAACAATTTTAACAGTTTTAAGCGTCTCTGTACTGGGACATTTTTGATAACAAAGTCAGAATTGCGTTTATTTAATCGATTTTAATTTTTGGCATTGAATAGCAATTTCAAGTCAAATTCTAAAATTTTGTACAAACGGTATTGTGTAGCCGCAAACTGCCTCCAGGAAATCACCCACCACGTGGGAGTGATCACGGACCGCGACGTGCTTCTTGCTTGTCCGCTTGCTGAGATGCGACTGCCCGACTGACAGCCGCACGCTGTCATCGAGCAGTTCCCTGTTGTCACTGCGAGAGTGCAATAGGCACTCTCTACATAGACTGGCACGCTCTCATGCGTGTGCCCCACACATCTCCCTTCCTCTCTGAAATAAAATAATTTGATGTTATGTTGAATTGCACATATTACATTTAAAACTAACATCGAAAAGTATCTATACAAATGTTTCGGATAAAAAGGTTCCTTTGTTTTGTTCCGGTATAGCGAATACCAATTTAACACTTAGGGGTTTTTTTGTGTTCGCCGCGGAATCTGACTGCCACTGGATTATTAGTCCAGTGCGCGGTCTGATTTATCCATACAGGCTGACAATATTTCTACCATCACGCACCGCATTTTCTCTTATCACTCGTCTGCCTAAATACATTTTTGATCAACGCTTGTTAAAATAATCCTTATCCTTCGCTAAGTTTTCGCAAAAACTATAATTCTTTTATCATTTTCCCCTTTTCACTTTTCATAAAAGGTCATCATTCTAACCTTTTCCATTTCTCTTTATGGCTGTTTGTATCCTGTCGTTTAAGATTCCTTCTAAAATCGCGCAAAAATTTTATAATTTATCTGTTCCGTTTCCTGAGTGATTAAATGATTTAAACTTTCTCTTTAACATAAGATCTTGTTTCGCATAAGTACTCTGTTCCCTATCTTCTTTTGAGTGGGATGCCTGACCACACTTTTGTCTTTTTCTTACCCAATGATTCATCTGACTTCTCTTTTTATCTTTACCGTGTGGCTCACCCAATTCCACACTTCTCTTTTTTCTTCAAATAGCCCGGCTTCTCTCCTTTCCCTTTGACTTGCGGTTCACCTCTCTATTTTAATCTATCTATCCCTCTATCCTTCTAAGTATCTATATTTATCTTTCCCTCTTTATCTATCTACCAAACTCTTTCATAAGCTAGCTCTCTCCTTATCTAACCTTCTCTCTATATAATTCCCTTTATATATCCCTATCTATCTTTCTATACCTATCTCTTAAACTCTTACATTCGCTAACTCTGTCCTTATCTAACCCTCTCTCTGTCTAATTCTCTCAACCTCCCCTGTCTCTAACACCCAACTACATTAGTTATTGTAAACGATAAACCTAAACTAGTCACGATAGCCTTCGATTGATCTTTCTCAAACCTTAAACTATTTAAACCCACATTAACGTATTTCCCAGTTCCGAAATATTTTAGCAGAGCTGGTTTTGCTAGAATGCTGTAAGAATATCCAGCTCTGTGAGAACTCTGCTAGAATTTTGCTAGAACGTGACTGGGTTGGCATGCTTCATTTTCTGCGAAAACCAGATTCTACATAACCAAAATGTACAGCTTAATGAAAACACTAGTCTAAGAAAACAACTAAGTCATTTGTTACGTTCCTGGCGTACTCTGAGCGATTTAAGCCACTCAGTTGTTCGAAGCACATGTTTGAACATACTCACAATCCTCATCCAACGATCAGTGACTTTTTTTTATTCCCTTTTCCGATCGGTCCGTACGAATGCACTCTTCCTTCTCCCTTTAAGAGTGGGCTTCTAAAATACACCCTTCTTTTAACTCTACAGAGTGGTCTGATCTACCGCACTCTTCTTGTTTATTTTTGAGTAGTAAGCGCTAACTCGTCTTTTTCCCTTAGAACGATCGATTTTTTTAGAAATTATAACTTTGCCTAGCGGTCCTCGGAAACACGCTGTGGTGGTGCGGTCTCAAACTCTCCCACATCTTTGAGTAGTCCCTCAAACTACACTCTTTCTCATTCGAGCGGTCTCAAAACACGCTTTGGTGGTGCGGTCTCAAGCTCACACACACAACTTGAGTGGTCCATCAGACTTCACCCTTTCTCGTACGAGCGGTCCTCAAAACCTCGCTCTGGCGGTGCGGTCTCAAACTCACACACACACCTTGAGTGGTCCATCAGACTTCACTCTTCCTCTTCCGAGCGGTTCCAAAAACTCGCTCTGGTGGTGCGGTCTCAAACTCACACACACACCTTGAGTGGTCCATCAGACTTCACTCTTCCTCTTCCGAGCTGTTCTCAAAAACTCGCTCTGGTGGTGCGGTCTCAAACTCACACACACACCTTGAGCGGTCCATCAATCTTCACTCCTCCTTTCCGAAATTGGGTCTCCTGACCTCGCACACATACATACCACAAACTATTCCATGCGTCAAATCTTCTCCAAAGGTGTTCTTTACAAACACTGTTTAATTTCTCAACGACTACTACTTTCTCATCACCAACGCACAACACCAACCGCAATCCGTACGGCACTTTCCCAAACAAACAAAAATACTGGAACAAACCCGCAGTGTGGGTGATTTCCTGGATGATTTCAAAGTGAAAACTGCAGGATTTGCTATAATAAAGTAAGCAAAATATCTGCCACGGTCGCCAAAATGTGTAGCCGCAAACTGCCTCCAGGAAATCACCCACCACGTGGGAGTGATCACGGACCGCGACGTGCTTCTTGCTTGTCCGCTTGCTGAGATGCGACTGCCCGACTGACAGCCGCACGCTGTCATCGAGCAGTTCCCTGTTGTCACTGCGAGAGTGCAATAGGCACTCTCTACATAGACTGGCACGCTCTCATGCGTGTGCCCCACACAGGTATCATTTGTTTTGATATATCTGAGTTCAAACATTTCTGCGAGAATTTGTAAAGTTTAATTTGATATAACAAGTTTTCAAATGAGAGCAGTTCTCTACGGAATCGGTCTTTTTTCTTCAATTTTAATTTTTGTATTTTTTAATCCGACTGAAACTTTTTTGGTACCTTCGGTATGCCCAAAGAAGCCATTTTGCATCATTAGTTTGTCCATATAATTTTCCATACAAATTTGGCAGCTGTCCATACAAAAATGATAAGTGAAAATTTAAAAATCTGTATCTTTTGAAGGAATTTTTTGATCGATTTGGTGTCTTCAACAAAGTTTTAGGTAAGGGATATGGATTACATTGAAACAAATGATACACGGTAAAAAAATTGGTGATTTTTAATTTCACTTTTTGTTCTTAAAACTTGATTTGCAAAAAAACACTATTTTTATTTATTTTTTATTTTTTTATATGTTTTAGAGGACATCAACTGCCAACTTTTCAGAATTTTCCAAAATGGGCAATAAATCTTTGACCGAGTTGATTTTTTTAATTAATACAGTTTTTTTTAGAAAAATTGAATATTGGTCGCAAAAATTTTTCAACTTCATTTTTCGATGTAAAATCGAATTTGCAATCAAAAAGTACTTCAGTGAAATTTTGATAAAGTGCACCGTTTTATAGTTATTAGCATTTTGAGGCAACTTTTTTGAAAATAGTCGCAGTTTTTTATTTTTTTAAAATTAGTGCCTATGGTTGCCCACCTTTGAAAAAAATATTTTTGAAAAGCTGAGAAAATTCTCTATATTTTGCTTTTTTGAACTTTGTTTATACGACAAAATCTGTATTGATTCAAAAAATTATAACTCGGTCAAAGATTTTTTGCCCATTCTGGAAATTTCTGAAAAGTTGGCATTTGATGTCCTCTAAACCATATAAAAAAAAAAATAAAAATAGTGTTTTTTGCAAATCAAATTTAAATGACAAAAAGTGAAATGAAAAATCACCAATTTTTTTACCGAGTATCATTTTTTTCAGTGCAGTCCATATCCAAACCTACAACTTTGCTGAAGACACCAAATCGATCAAAAAAATCCTTCAAAAGATACAGATTTTTGAATTTTCACATATCATTTTTGTATGGACAGCTGCCAAATTTGTATGGAAAATTATATGGACAAACTAATGATGCAAAATGGCTTCTTTGGGCATACCGAAGGCACCAACAAAGTTTCAGCCTGATTAAAAAATACAAAAAAAAAATCGAATGACCGAAATCTCAGAGAATTGCTCATGAGCCAAAATGTATCATTTAACAGAACTGGTTTTAAATTTAAGGTAAGTTTTCATGCAAAATTTTAAATCACGACAAGCCTAGATTTTCTCATCTTTTCGGTACATTAAAAAAGAGCTCAATTTGATTTCTTTTAATTCAATTTCCCATTCATATTAAACTTATCAGTTCACCTGAAAATTTAATGTTGATGGTTATTTCTTACTTATGTAAAGCTTTTAAAAGAATAATTGGTGTTATATCATGATTTGAAAACATCAAGGGAAAAACGTTTCCCACCAAGAGTTAATTAGGATTTTATTACGTTTTTGTTCATCATAATCTGACCAAATTGCATTTAAATTTGCCTTTTAATAATGCTATTCATCGAAGTCGTTAAGCTGAACACCACGTCAAAAAATCACACCATAAATAAAATCATGAAAAATCACAAAAAATACTTCGTTTTTTATGAAAGGTGCCCAAAGAATGCACACATATTCCTTCAACTTGCTTCTAGCATTTGAGAATATTGAGTTATTCATCGAAAAATTAAATGCTTTTCTATTTTGTTTTAAGCTGAAATCCGGAGACTTTTTCTAAAAATTGTTTTTACAGCAAAAAAACTGTTTAATTTTTAAAAATTATGTTTTAATTTATGGTATGATTTGAAACATTGTTTATAAAATGAAAATAAAAATATTTTATTGACGTTTTAGGGGTTTTTGTTAAGCATTGAAGCCATTAATTGCTTCTCACAATAAATTTGACCATTTTAGTTTCGTTCCTGTACAATTTGGCTTCAAAATGTTTATCATTACCAGGATTAGAACAATGTTCAATGATTTTTAAATTTAAAACAAAATGTATTACAAAGTGCGTAGCAAATCTTAACAGTATTGTGGCCCTGTTGGTTATCACATCAAATCAAATCAATCATCAACAAATCTTAACAGTATTGTTACTGTAAAAAAGTGATAATTTTCAGTGAACTCATAGTATGTTTTATCCAAAAGTTTCACTTCTTTTTCTGATTTATGGTCTCAAAAATCAGCGCATAAAAAAATATTAAAAATGCAAACAATGAAATATTAACTTTATACCACTGATTTGCAAACTATTTTCGCCCAGGCACCACAATAGTTTAAGATCAAATCAGCATTTCTAGAGCATTTCTTAAAGGTTCGGTTCGCAATTTTGGCAACTGATTTTTTTCCCCGTGAAAAATTGTTGAAAACTGGCAAGTGGTTTATGGACACCTCCTCCGATGTTTCCACTGAAAACTCTAAACAAACATTCAATATCTAGCCAATCTCACGTCTCAAAATCACTAAATCCCCTTCGACACTCCAACAAATGGGTTTTGTTCTCACACAATAACCTCTCAGACTAGAAGAATCATCCCCAACGACACAATCCGCTCCATTATCATCACGCTTATGGTCATTCCGGGCATTCCACAACAATCTAAAGAATTCCCGCCTGTTTGCCTGTGTGTGTGAATTCACACTTTTCACTTAAACCTGTGCGTTGTTCTTTTGTCGCGAACCGGAATCGAACAACTCTTACAAACGAGAGAGAAAAAAGCTCATTATTTTGCATTAGTTTAGGAAAAAAAAAACACGAGGCACAAAGCTCTCGACAGCGACCCCACAAAACTGTTCATCATCGTCACGATCCGAGGGGTCCGCACCGAGGGGCGCGTCATCATCACTTTAAAGTTGCCGCTGAGATGCTGTGCGCGAGGTGGTGGGAGGCTGCGGAAATGACAGAAAAAATGACAAAAAGATGACACCCCAACAATAGCCGCCTTAACGAGACAGAGAGCGCGTCCAAGATCTCCTTTGTCACGGCTAGGGAGCGCGAGGGGGGCAAAAAATGCAACAATAACAAAAACAACACTGACACCGACTGTTGGGGTGCGAGAGGGAGGGAGAGCGAGAGGGACAGCAATAATAATTTCCATTCATTTGGTTTATTATTTATTGAAAGATATTTATCATTTCTTGTTATTTAAATTTATACATTCTTTTTCAGTCCCGCTCTTGTTTTTTCTCCACTCGGTCTTTTGTTTGGGAAGCATGGTGGTTTTTATGTCTCTCTTTTTTTTCGGTGAATTGGCTCGTTTCTTCAATCAACCGCTCGTAAAGAGTTGCATGGTATGAGGATGGGGGAGGTGGTAGAGTGGGTGGAAACAATGTCGGTAACAATCGCTGTCATTGGGTGGATCACCGTAAGACAAAACGTATTTTTGAAATGGTGTATTTTGTGATCAAAAGAGTGACAAATGAGATCGGATGGATCGTAGTAGTCGGGGCGTGCAGGCGCGTTCATTTTTCGAGCTGTCACGTTTTTTCAAAAAATTCTTGTTTATTGAAAATAAATATTTTTTTTTTCAAATTCATAAGAAGAAATTGTTTGAAAAGCTATGGAATAAAAATGGCTTCAGTAGTGAAAGTTTCTTAAGCGGAATAATCCGAGAAGTTTCGTTTATGGTTTCGTTTGAGCAACCTGCCAAAAATGTATGGAATTTCGTAATTTTTGTTCTCATGGATCAAACTTACTTTTTGCCAAGGTATTTAAAAACGTAGGTTTAAAGAAAACCTAGATGTATGGGTATCAAAAGATCGGAAATTTTATGCCCTTTCCGATTCCTCATAGGTTGACTTGTGAATCTTGGACCGGTTCGGATGCCGGCGGGTTTTCCTACGACGTAATTCCGGGTTGGTACGAAATTCCAACGAAAAATCTATTCTATCGATACGAATACCCCCAAAACGGTGTTATACCCACTCCAAAATGTTTATTTAGCAATTCTATGGTAATATATTGACATTTAGTTGAATTAAAAGTTTGCAAAATTAAGTTTAGATAAGTTTTATATAGAATTTTCAGAGTTATATAAACTTTAATACTAAGTAGTTAGTAAACTTTATATTCAATCCAAATTATTTTTTTAATCAGTCAAGGATGCCTATTTGGAGTTGGGAGACTGGATTTATGGTGATTTGTCAACAAATAACTTTATTTGTATTAATTTTTCGAAAGGTGTACAAACTTTTTTTGCACCTTTTTTATTTTCGTAATAGTATTTGTTATATAACTTTTTATAGAAATCATCTTTTCATGAGCTTATTGTAGCAAAATGTTTGGCATGAGTTTCTGAACAAAACGTAGTACTAGGTTCCTGTCAAACTTTAAATTGTTTACATGTTTCATCACAAAATGTGCATAGTGCCCAAGGGGTGTAAATACTTTTTTTACATACTGTACACTCTGTCAGGTAAAACAGTAGGGTGGGATTTAAACAATGTCGTTGTTAGCTTGGCACTTAGTAGCAACCCAGTTCAGATAGATACAAGTAAAACTATATGTGTTCCGAACAGTAGTTAGTAACAAATGCGATTCCTTGAAGCTGATACAGTTACAGGCCTATCAACTAGTAATCTGAGAAAGTAAACTGCAATGACGGAGTTAATTGAAAGGCTTATTAATATTTGCTTTGAAAATCAGCTCGTTTTTCTTCATAACGGATTTTAATGTAAAACCATATTATCAAAACGATTACTCGTCCAGCTCAAACCTTTGTAGGGGTAAGAGGTGGGACCATCATCATCATTTGCAAAAAAAACATTTTTTTTTAATTTCTGATATGTTTTAGGGGACATCAAATGTCATCTTCAATCTTTGACTGAGTTATGAATTTTTGAATCAATACTGATTTTGTCGCGAAAAAATTTCTTGTAATTTAAATTTTTAAATATATATTTTTTTATTTTTTTGCCCTCCCCCTTTCGACTCAGAGCCGAGGGACGCAAACTTCAAAAAATATTTAAACGGCCCAAATTCCCATTGAAATTTTGATGTTTTTTGAAAAAAATAATATTTTTTTGCCCCCTGATTTTCGGGCCAACATTGAGACAAAAACATTAAATTAAATTTGTACCAGCCTGAGGTGGACTTGAAATCTAAAAAAAAAAACAGAATCCAGTAATTTCCCTTCATCTTACAAAAAAAAACCTGAAGCAACAACAACAGGCGTGAACAAATGCGCGCGATGATGAAATTTTAATGGCATGTTATTAAAATAAATGATGCGATAAATACGATACCTCTACCGTTGGGCAACTCCCAGCCCAAAATAAAACAGGCGAATAGAAAGAGCCAAGCCAAGCCCCCTCGGAACCAAGAAACAAACGCGGAATGTTCCCTTTTGGGCCTGCTAGTGGATGCTGAATTCCTAACAGCAGTGTTGCCAGCATATTTAGAAATTTCAATTTTATTTTTTTCCAAATAAAACTAGCTAAACTGGCACCACTGCCAAAAATTATCCGTGCCGCTGAAAATGAAACAAACGCTGGCCACACTGCCACCACGGATGCTGCCGGATCGCACAAAAATGAAGCCATCAAGAGGGCACAATCCGGCAGCAGCCAGCGGTAGCACATTCCGCGGGGGCCTTGACGTGAGAACAATCTTCGAGATGGAAACTTGCGGGAAAAAGGGGGTATTATTTTGCGTTGGTCAAACAACGACCGGAGAAACGGTTGCCAGCTTTTCACGCTGATTGACCGTGTCAAGTAGCAGTTTTGTCTGTACACACAGAAGACGATTCTTTCCTTCCTTTGTTGGGCGCGGAGCATAAAGACGTGCGTCCTCTTAAACCGTACAGAAAGAGGGAATGAAAGAAGGAAGTCAATCCTTTTGGCATCAGGTTCAGCTTGGATCTCCGGCCGAAGAGGTTGACAGAACTGCAATTATCTTATCAAGCTTGACACGGTTTGGCCCCTTCCTTGGTTTAACATTGCTGCTTTCTGATGGCAAACTACTCAGTTGCAACAGGCGGGAGGATAAAGTTGGTGGCGATGATGATAACGAGATTATTAAGGCTACCAGCATAATACAGAAGACTATTGAAGCATTGTAATTTTTTTTAAGGAAGTGAGTAGACAGTTTTTTTAGTTTGCTTTATTTGATGTAGAATGAGGTGTGAATTTTATGTTGAAGAAATTGATAACAAAGAGCAGCTCTTTGTTTACTAATATGGGTTTAAGGTGAAGACTTCGATCATTGCCGTTTGCAAAATTTTCAGAAAATTCCTTCTAAAAGTCCCAATTTTTAAGGGTTTTTAAGAAGGGTACAAGCGGCATATTAGCATTAGCATTAGTATTTGAAAGACGCCCCACAACAGCACAGTGGGAAAAATTTCCCGAAAAATTACCGCAACATGATTTCTTGCAAACCATCAATCATGGGATAAAAGTTTGTAAAATTGAGCTAACTTCATAGCAGTTTAGAGTAATGACCAATTTTCATTGAAAATGATTGACGATTTAACCCTAATGGGTTTCACAAAAAAAAAACGATGTCGCAAACATTATATTATGAAAAGGCTTTTTTGATATTTTTAATCATATCAAAAATCATGATTTTCAAAAAAAAAAATGGCAACACTGTCTAATAGATTTTGACCGACTTGTGCCATAGGAGCAATTCTCAGCTTTCGGTCATTCGATTTTTTTTAGTCCGGCTTCAACTTTTTTGGTGATTTTGGTATGGCCAAAGAAGCCATTTTGCATAATTGGTTTGTCCATATAATTTTCCATACAAAATTGGCAGTTGCCCATACAAAAATGTTATATGAAAAAACAATCTGTATTTTTTGACGGAATTTCTTGATCGATTCGGTGTCTTCGGCAAAGTTGTAGATATGGATAAGGACTGCACTGAACAAAATGATACATGGTAACCCGAGCAGACGGAAATAACTTGTGAATAACATTTTTTGATATTTGAAAATACTTGGCCAATAACATTTTATGTTATTTATAACAAGATTTGTTATTCGTCGTTATTATTTTTTGTTATTGAATTGTTATTGTAATAACAGACTAATAACATTTTTGGTTATTCTTCAAACAAATTTTTGTTATTATTTTTTGTTATTTTAACAACAATTATCAATTATCCCAATAACAGTTGGCGGTATTCTTCCATAACAAAAAATGTTATTATGGATTGTTTTGGCAATCAACCGATATCAGACCAATAACAAATTTTGCTATGATAACATAAACTGTTATTTAACTTTTATGCAAAAATGGATTTTGCAAGAATATTCCATAACACTTTCTGTTATTATAACAGTAATTGTTATTGAAATGGCATGAATTTAATTATAACCACCTGTTCGGGAAAACATTTTTTTGTGATTGTCAATTTCCTTTTATTGTCAATAAAACCTAATTTGCAAAAAAACACTTTTTTTAATTTTCTGGTATGTTTAAGAGACATCAAATGCTAACGTATCAGAAATTTCCAGGTTGTGTAAAAAATTTTTGACCGAGATATGAATTTTTTAATCAGAACTGATTTTTTTTAAAATCGAAATATTTGTCGAAAAAACTTTTCAACTTCATTTTTCTATGTAAAATCGAATTTGCAATCAAAAAGCACTTCAGTGAAATTTTAATAAAGTGTGCCGTTTTCAATTGATAGCCATTTTTAGGTAACTTTTTTGAAATAGTTGCAGTTATTCATATTTTTGGATTAGTGCACATTTTTGGTCAATTTAAAACGAATTTCAAAGCTGAGAAAATTTCTACATTTTGCTTTTTTGAACTTTGCTAAAAAGACCCTTAATCGCTGAGATATTCCCAATATTTTTTTCAAAAGTGAGCAAACATGTGCACTTATTTAAACAAAATAAAAACTGCTTCTATTTTCAAAAAAGTTACTTGAAAACGGTGAACTTTATCAAAGTTTCACTAAAGTACTTTTTGATTGCAAATTTGATTTTACATAGAAAAATTAAATTGAAAATATTTTACGACCAATATTTCGATATTTTTTCCAAAATCAGTGTTTTTTTTCAAATATTCATTTTTGAAATTTTTGATTTTTGAAAAGTTGGTATTTGATGTCGTTTAGAATCATTTTTTGAATGTTTGAGTTTATAATAAAAAATTTATGTTTTTAAAGTTTTCGATGTTTTTTTTCGCTAAAATTTTAGTTTTCCCCGAATATTACTTTTTTTGAAAACCAATGATTGCAAAATAACTGAACTAGTGTAAAATGAATTTCAAAGCACTTTTTTTCATTCAAATGTTGAAACTATTTCGATTTTTATATTCTTCCCCCCCCCCTCCCCGCCTGGAGCCGATGGGCAAAAACTTTGAAAAATATTTGCATCAGCCTAATCTTATTATGAGATTTTTCAAAAACGGTTAGCATGCGCATTTTTTTTATCATTTAAGTCGAATTAAAAATTTTTTGAGCGATTAACTGAATTTTCGGTTAAAAATCAAAAAGTTTTGAAAAATTTGGATTGAAGCTTGAATTTCTTATGTTTTTGACGATGGTTACAAGACAAGTTCATTCAAGCTTCGTGGCCTTTGTTTGAGTTTACTCGCTCTTATCAGAAGTTCCCAGGGGGATTTGTGACGATTTGTGATATCACTTCCCAAATGCGAGCTCATTGGTAGTAAATAGTATTGTTTGTATCATCGATATTTATGAATGGTGCATCCCCGGGCAAGGATGATAAGAACTGTTTTGATCGATACAATTCCAAGAATTTGTGATTCACAACAAAAGAAGTATCTTTTATGTAATAATAATCGAACATTTGTCAAATTTAAGAGCTGAGATAAGATTATGAACTAATGAATATGGGCAATGCTGGTGTATAAATAACCACACTTTTTCAATGGAATATCAGTCGAAAAGTGTTGTCTAACCTGGATGCTATAATGGTGACTTTTAAATCACTTCTAGCAGTTCTAGGATTGCTCCTGATTGGAGTGCATTCTGGAAATGCATCAACTGTTGAAGATCAAATGCGTGATCTTCAGTTGAGGTTTGTTTTAGATTTTTAAGTGATTGAATTTATGTAAAATATTTTTATTTCTGGAAGATTGGAGCAAATGTTCGAAGAACAGGGTGCTCAAATCAAGCAGCTGACGGTGGAGATGAATCAGCTTAGACAAACGGTCGAGCGTCTTTCCGGAATTGTCCAAAATGTGGATCACTCGATGAAGATTGTGGAGAACAACCACGATATCGTGATGAGAAACCTCACCCATGTGACTGATCAATCTAAGTGAGTATTAGCTTTGATCCCTTGGTTGAATTTTCTAACCTCGTTTATTTTTCAGTGAAATTATGGTGAACCAACAGTTCTGCGCCAACCACGACCGTTTGCGAGACTTGTACTTTGAGCTTCTGCCAAGATGTGAAGATCCAACGGTGCCACCAGTTACGACCCAGCAACCTCCCACACCCCCCGTAGATCCAAACGTATACCAGTCCTGCGCTGCTGCTCCACCTATCTCCGGAGTGTACAATCTGGTACTCCGGGACAATATCGTGTTCCAAGGGTACTGCGAACAGAACCTGGTTGGTGGTGGCTGGCTGGTGTTCCAAACTCGATTCGATGGCTCGGTGGACTTTAACCGTAGCTGGACCGAATACCGGGATGGCTTTGGGGATCCATCCGGGGAGCACTGGCTTGGACTGAAATATCTGAATCAGTTGACTACTTTAAAATCAGTTCATCTTTTAATCGACATGGAGGATTATGCTCTGAATAATGAGTATGCATACTATTCTGGATTTGTGGTTGGACCCGAGCAGAGCTACTACTCAATCAATTCGGTGGGGAATCTTCATGGAAATGCCGGCGATTCTTTTAGCGCCCTTTCCGGAGAATCATTTGCAACGTTTGATTTTTCCGCTCCAAACAATGATTGGGCAGAGTGTGCCAAAACGTGGGCAAGTGGCTATTGGTATTTTGGATGCTCTTCTCCTGCAGGACTGTAAATGATGTTCGTTTTTAAAAGTTGACTTTAACCTCACAATGTTATTTTTTACAGGAATAACTTGAACGGAATCTACGGACTCGACCATGGAGAACGAGGAATTTGGTGGGGATCTTTCGGATCAGGGGGTATAAGTTTTTCCCCGTTGAAATACGTAAAGATGATGATTCGTTACGACAAGGCTCCGGTAAAATAAAATTATTGATTTTCTAAAGCATCATTAATAAACTAGAAGCAACAATGTAAATAACACCCATCGATTCCATAGAAAGAACGTCCCAAATCACACAATGTCAAAGATACCAATTTGATCGTTGAATCTACCCAAAAGTTACAGTCGCCAATTATCATCTTCAGATGCCGTCGTGAAATTTTGAGGGAGGGAGCCGGATCAAAAGAAAACCAACTGTAGCAAATGCACCATATAATTATGTTTTTAACACTTGATTGTGCCCGTAAATTCGTTATTAAGATGTTTTCCCACCACTCTTTGAAACGTTTCAGCCAACACCTTTTGTTTCTGCTAGACCTTCTCTGGTATCGTTCTTCACTTCTGGCCCAGAACAGCGATCGATGATTGACTTTCCCACACAGCTTTTGCTACTGTTTCTTCACACGATGAACAAAGAAAGCTCGGCCTGGCCGTTAGAACTATAACAACTTGCAGATTTTTGCTACCGGCGAAACGCGATCGATTCGGTTTGTGGGCCCTGCCTATCCATGGGAAGAAGGCTGCTGATGTTTGAATAGTTAAGATCTTAGTTACTTTTGAATGGTGAATGTGAAATGAAAGTGAAATAACCGACAGTCAATTGGAGGTATGGGCTCACAGATATAAGCTAATTACATTGTTCTTAATTGAAATCATAATATTTTTTTCAGTGTGGTTTAGTGGATGGTAGTAACCTGGATAGTAAATTAGCTTAAATCATAAAAAAACGAGTTATTTCGAAAAGTGGTCAAAGACAATCTTATGGAAAATTGGAGGAGCCTTCCGTTAATTTTTTTACGAGACTGAAAATTCAAGTCTGTCATATAGAAATTGTCAAAAACCATATAAAAGCTATTTTTTCAACATTTTTATTATAAAAACTAACTTAATCCACCTATGTGGTTGGAGCCTTCCTCACAACATTGGCTGTACACAAGTTTCATCTATTTTTTAGATCCGGCTTCCAAAAAGTACATCGCTATCACTTAAGTGGCCATATCTCGAGACAGGGTTGCCAGATCTTCAATGTTTTGGATTCGTTGGAAAGGTTTTTTGATAACCTAACCAACGATGGGTCGGATGATGGATCCGGACAAAGTTTACATACATTTAAGTGAGATCCGGCTTCAGAAAAGTACATAAATGTCACTTAAGTGGCCATATCTCGAGACAGGGTTGCCAGATCTTCAATGTTTTGGACTCGTTGGAAAGGTCTTTTGATAACCTAACCAACAATAGGTCGGATGGTGGATCCGGACATAGTTTACATACATTTAAGTAAGATCCGGCTTCAAAAAAGTACATCAATATCACCTAAGTGGCCATATCTCGAGACAGGGTTGCCAGTTCTTCAATGTTTTGGACTCGTTGGAAAGGTCTTTTGATAACCTAACCAACGATGGGTCGGATGATGGACCCGGACATAGTTTACATACAGTTAAGCGAGATCCAAATATATGTGAAAACACATTTTTATACATAACTTTTGAACTACTTATCGAAACTTCAATCTGTATAAAACTCGATCTATGGGACCCTAAACCAAGTCGAATGCAACAAGTTCGGGTCAAATCGGTTCAGCCAGTGCCGAGAAACATGAGCTAGTTTGTTGGTCACATACATACATACACACACACACATACACACACACACACATACACACAGACATTTGTTCAGTTTTCGATTCTGAGTCGATATGTATACATGAAGGTGGGTCTACGATGTTTTTGTACGAAGTTCATTTTTAGAGCAGGATTATAGCCTTACCTCAGTGAGGAAGGCAAAACCGCTGTAACTTCACAAGGATTGGACTTAGGACAATGGTCAATACAGAAATCGACTCTCGTGTTTGGTTTTTAAAAATGTTGACGTTTAGAGCACTTTTCATAAAAACAGTTTCTGTAAATGATTTTAGTTTTTTTTTAGGTGAGATGCTCCATCCTGCATTTTTCGTGATTCATTTTGTAACATCTCAGGCTATTTTCACAAAAAAATTGAACGAAAAAAATCGTGGGCTCACCTTCAAATTTGACTTTTAAACTTGAAAATCTCATAAAAGTGGCGTGTTTTTTTCTTTCAGTGTATTTTTTTCGGATAGCCCGTCAAATATCCTACAAGTTTGTCTTTGACCACTTTTTAATAATATGCAACGGCTTCGAGATACAGAAATATTTGAATTCTGAATAACATAAATATTTAAAAAAAAACTTACGTCCTTCTCAAATTTCACTATCGAGTGAAATTGGCTCCATATACAAAAAATGGCTTATATAAGCCTAGGATAACATTTCTACAAAGTTTTATTGAAATCGGAGAGGGTCCGGTACAACCGATTCCCTATTTGGCATGGAGTTGCTCATTTAAAAACTAACTTAATCCACCTATGTGGTTGGAGCCTTCCTCACAACAATGGATGTACACAAGTTTCATCTATTTTTTAGATCCGGCTTCCAAAAAGTACATCGATATCACTTAAGTGGCCATATCTCGAAACAGGGTGGCCAGATCTTCAATGTTTTGCACTCGTTGGAAAGGTCTTTTGATAACCTAACCAAGAATGGGTCGGATGGTGGATCCGGACATAGTTTACATACATTTAAGTGAGATCCGGCTTCAAAAAAGTACATCAATATCACTTAAGTGGCCATATCTCGAGACAGGGTTGCCAGATTTTCAATGTTTTAGACTCGTTGGAAAGGTATTTTGATAACCTATCCAACGTCGGGTCGGATGATGGACCCAGACATAGTTTACATACATTTAAGTGAGATCCGGCTTCAAAAAAGTACATCATATCACTTAAGGGACCATATCTCGAGACAGGGTTGCCAGATCTTCAATGTTTTGGACTCATTGGAAAGGTCTTTTGATAACCTAACCAACGATGGGTCGGATGATGGATCCGGACATAGTTTACATACATTTAAGTGAGATCCGGCTTCAAAAAAGTACATCAATATCACTTAAGTGGCCATATCTCGAGACAGGGTTGCCAGATTTTCAATGTTTTAGACTCGTTGGAAAGGTATTTTGATAACCTATCCAACGTCGGGTCGGATGATGGACCCAGACATAGTTTACATACATTTAAGTGAGATCCGGCTTCAAAAAAGTACATCATATCACTTAAGGGACCATATCTCGAGACAGGGTTGCCAGATCTTCAATGTTTTGGACTCATTGGAAAGGTCTTTTGATAACCTAACCAACGATGGGTCGGATGATGGATCCGGACATAGTTTACATACATTTAAGTGAGATCCGGCTTCAAAAAAGTACATCAATATCACTTAAGTGGCCATATCTCGAGACAGGGTTGCCAGATCTTCAATGTTTTGGACTCGTTAGAAAGGTCTTTTGATAACCTAACCAACGATGGGTCGGATGATGGATCCGGACATAGTTTACATACATTTAAGTGAGATCCGGCTTCAAAAAAGTACATCAATATCACTTAAGTAGCCATATCTCGAGACAGGGTTGCCAGATCTTCAATTTTTTGCACTCGTTGGAAAGGTATTTTGATAACCTAACCAACAATGGGTCGGATGGTGGATTCGGACATAGTACACATACATTTAAGTGAGATCCGGCTTCAAAAAAGTACATCAATATCACTTAAGTGGCCATATCTCGAGACAGGGTTGCCAGATCTTCAATGTTTTTGACTCGTTGGAAAGGTATTTTGATAACCTAACCAACGATGGGTCGGATGATGGACCCGGACATAGTTTACATACAGTTAAGTGAGATCCAAATATATGTGAAAACACATTTTTATACATAACTTTTGAACTACTTATCGAAACTTCAATCTGTGTAAAACTCGATCTATGGGACCCTAAACCAAGTCGAATGCAACAAGTTCGGGTCAAATCGGTTCAGCCAGTGCCGAGAAACATGAGCTAGTTTGTTGGTCACATACATACATACACACACACATACACACACACATACACACACACATACACACACACATACACACAGACATTTGTTCAGTTTTCGATTCTGAGTCGATATGTATACATGAAGGTGGGTCTACGACGTTTTTATACGAAGTTCATTTTTAGAGCAGGATTATAGCCTTACCTCAGTGAGGAAGGCAAAAATATATATTTAATTCTTGGGTCATACTCCGCACAAATTTTAAACCAAAATAATAAAAAAAAAAACAAAATGAATACCTAATTTAATCCGTCAATATCGTGAAAATTTGCTTAAATTTAATAATGTACACTGGTTTTGAGAAAAATCCATTTGAAGAATGATTTTAACAAAAAAAAAGCAACATGAAAAAATACTAAATTACAAGATGCTTACACGGAGCAAAAAGAAGAAGAAAAAGAAAAAAGAAGAGAAATCCCATGGAACGATTTTGAAAAACGTGCCTTGAACTTTGAACACTTTGTTCGTGGTTTCCACCATCATGAACGCTTGTTCACGATTTTGGGAACTCTATTTTTCTCCGTGTAGTTGAAGTCACGAGGGTAACAGGAAATCGTAGAATTCAATTTTTTTTTAATTTCAAGACAAAAAATTAAATTTATGAAAAACCTTATGAAATACTGTTATTCCAAAAGAAAAGAAATTCATGCATACAGTAAAAATCTCTGTTGAAATTCAAAAATATCCAATAAAGTAAGAAGTGGACCAGATGCAAGTGGTAGAAGATGATTAAATAAAACAGGCAAAAACCGCTTAAATGCAGGTGTTCTTTTAAAGCATATGAACAGAAATTTGCCTCTGGGACCGTGTACGTCACTCAAAAAAGCAGCCTAAATATTGATGTGTTAAAATGGGAATATTTTTTGACGGATTAACAATGCTCAAAAAGGGTTTTCAAGGTAAGAGATTTCTCTACAAAATATTTTTTAGTGGTCGATCCACCTATAAAGCCTGGTCAATAAAAAATCCTTTAAAAAGTCCAAAACCTTAAAAAATTGCAAAAATGCAATTTTCACCGTTAAAATATTTAGATTCATACAAATATTGAAATAGGCCGGTAAAATACAACTTTCTAGGGGAAAGTTGGGCAAGTGTAACAAGCTAAGGAAATGCTCATTATAACCCATTAAAAAATTTAAAAATCTGTCGGATTTTATTATAATCATCTTATTCTAGGTCTTGACTAAAACTTTGTTAGAACAAGTTTTTAAAAAATCCTGTTTTTAATGCAAAAAATTGATTTAAAAATTTTTGATTTTCCGTACGTTCTACTTTACTAGTGGGGCAAGACGAACAACCCGTTGGGGCAAGAGGAACAATGCATGAAAAAAAAAACATGTTAATTTGCTAACAATTGAACTGTTATCACTTAGATACATCAGATTAGAATGTATTTGAAAACTTTCTTTCATTTTTAGATTAAATAATAATATTTTACTAAAAATTTTATCGTTTTTACGAAAAAAAATATTACTTAGATGATAAATAGTAAATATTCACAATATCACTATATTTTGTACAGAATTATTTTTCACAATTGTTTATCAGTTTTTAAGTACTTGCATGTATTTATTTCCCAATAAATATGTTGTTGCAGCAATTCGTAATTTTTTTCCATACTAAAAATCCATATGGTACACTTGCCCCACCTGAACAACATTTTTTAAAAGCACTCAATAAAAATAACAAAAAGTTAAATCATACTTTGTAATAGGTGCATGTCATTGGTAGGGACACTACTGATCTAGGAAAAATAGCATTTTGATAAAATGAGCCTTTAAACGAACCCTAAGCCTTATTTTGTACTTTCCAAATATTATAAGAAAACAAAGGTTTTGAAAAAACTTCATTAAATCTTATGCCCCGTGGCGTTTACGTCGTTTTGGCAGTTATGTGGTAGTAGAATCAGCTAATTGCATTGCTAGCAACAATTCCTCATACTGGACATAATTAAAATTGTAAAAATTACGGCCGTACGAGCGATTGTTCCTCTTGCCTCATATGGTCGTCTTGCCCCACCTTCCCCTACTTATAATCGAGATCCTCCACGTCCATCGAGATACTCCACGGTTTATAATATTTTGCTCCAGCCACGCTGCGTGGCGACAAGTGTTGCAATAGAGTGATTGAAAAGCTATCAATTGATTATCTCTGCACCAAAAACATCCGAGAGTTTAGCGGCTGTCACTATAGCTTGTGACATCTCTTCTTGTGTCTAGTGATTCCCAGCGATGGCATTCGCTCTCTATCACTCCTTCCCTTTTCATCGACTCTGCGCTCTCACCGCTGAGTCTCTCAATCTCTCCGAAAACTGCAATGAGAGAACGCGAGACGGCGATTAGGAGCCGATCACGCATAACGTCGCTTTAAACTGCGTTTGCGAAATTGGTTTTGTGGCGGCCTTTGTGGTTAAACGCTGTTGCGGTAGCATGATCGTGGCAGCGGGAATGAGAGAGTAAAGGAAAATGTCAATCGCGAGGGTGAAAACACGAAAACGTGTTCGGCTATGTTCGGCGCTGAGAGTTTTTGAGGCATGAATAATCAGGCGGGAGAATTGTAGTTGCTGAGAGCTGATATTTTGATATTTTAACAACCCTGGTGACGACCGTAGTTAGTGCAATCCATCAATCAATTTATACAAAATCAACCTTTCAGCAATCTGTAGCTTGATAACTCATACAACCCATTCATGCAGCGGGGTCCTGGAATAATCACTGCACCAAATAACACAAAAGGGGATTTTCGAAATACTGATAAAGTTGATTTGAACCAGCCCCCGGATTGTGACGGATCTATTTTTTTATCAGTGGTTGATTTTTTTGCACGGTATGTCCCCAGCAATTAATGGAATTGTGAAATTTTTGTCTGGTTTTTCAGGGGACCAGATCCTTTTCATTAGATTATTTGTTTTCAACAGATAAGTAAAAATTGACTGTTGCAATAATAGCATTTGCGGATATCATGATACCTTTCAGTGGGATTTTTTTTTGCGACAAGGTGTTAAAGTAGCCAAAAGTAATCCGGGTGTTTAAGATAAGATAAAACATTGATTAGAATAAACAAGCAATTCCAATATAAACGTGCTCGTTAGGGTGCCAATACCATTCGAGTCCAAGTTCTACAATGGCAACTGCCATCCTCAAACTACTAGTCCTTGTGCTACTGGCCCTTGGGGCCCGTGGAGACGATCACGATCACGACCACGATTCGTCTCCAGGTCTGGAGGAACTCA
The DNA here is from genome assembly GCF_016801865.2 of Culex pipiens pallens. Taxonomy (NCBI): domain Eukaryota; kingdom Metazoa; phylum Arthropoda; class Insecta; order Diptera; family Culicidae; genus Culex; species Culex pipiens. Next base: position 183,642,975 of record NC_068938.1, on the reverse strand, counting down.
TTCGTGATCTTCACCTGCGGCTGAACCTGATGTCGCTGGAGTTCCACGAGCAGATGGAGCAGCTGGTCACCGAGCAGCAGCTTTTGCGCCAATCCGTTGAGAAGCTTAACTGGGTGGTTGATCGGGTTGACCAGTCCATGAGGAACATCGAGAATAACCACGATGTTGTGATGCGAAATCTTTCTCATGTAACGAGCCAATCTGAGTGAGTATAGTTTGAGTTTTGAAAGTGAGATTATGTGTCTGACCTTGTGTTCCACCAACAGTGCCATAATGGTCAACCAGCAGTTCTGTGCCAACCACGACCGTTTGAGAGATTTGTACTTCGAGACGGTCCCGAGATGTCAGGGACCTCCGCTACCTCCAGTTACGACCGAGCCTCCTCCAACCACAACTGAAAATCCAACGATCTACAGTTCTTGCCGGGATGCTCCGCCGATATCCGGAGTGTACACCATTGCGCTGCAGGGTGGCTACCTGGCCAAGGTATTCTGCGAGCAGGAACTTCTCGGCGGAGGTTGGCTTGCGTTCCAAAGTCGACTGGACGGTTCGGTGGACTTTAACCGTAGCTGGTTCGACTACCGGAATGGATTTGGAAACGCCAGTGGCGAGTACTGGCTGGGGCTGGATAATCTGTTCATGCTGACAAGTTCATCTGTTGAACTGTTGATCGATATGGAGGACTTTGCGGGAAATTCGCAGTACGCGCTATATTCGGCGTTCCGAATTGATGGCGAAGCAAACAATTATATGCTGCATATGGGTGGAACGTTTTCTGGAACGGCTGGAAATGCGTTATCTTCATATTTTGCTGAGCGATTTGCCACATTTGATAATAAGCCAAATTCCAATCATGGTTCATGTGCTGACATATTGGCCAGCGGATTTTGGCATTACGATTGTGGATTAGCTAGAGAACGGTAAGTTGCGTTATTATTTTTAAATTTCAATAATTTTAAGAATTGGTTTGTTACAGCAACAACTTGAACGGCATCTACGGATTCGACAAGGGTCAGCAAGGCATTTGGTGGGGAACATTCAACGGCGCATCGTCCCAGAATCGCGCACCCTTGAAGAGAGTCAGAATGATGATTCGTAGCCCTGGTACTTTTGGTGAACAGGTTGAGTGGTTCGATGGTCCGAAAAACTAACAGTGATTATATGGTGATTTAACAATTGAAGGAAATGTAATGAAAAAATCACAAATGTGAAATAAACTGTACTCTTTTCAATTCCGTTCTAATTCTTCTTGGCTAAGTTACAAACAAAATACTAAGTTGACTTCCTTCTCAATCCTTATCAAATAAGTTCGTTTTGCTTATCATCTGCGGTCGTGATTTTTATCCTTCCGGTAGAGATTTCCCGATAATCACTGCAATTCATTCACGTTTTAAATTGGTACAATTGAGGTAGAGTTGATATGACGGATTTGTTTCGCCGATAATGGTGCATCCCCGGAAGGGATGCAAATTGTGAAATTAATTCTTCGTCACAACATTTGTGACGAAGTGTAAAATCGTCAAAACCAGTCCCAGCTTTAAAGATAAGATAACTCAATTTCAATAAAAGTCGAGTTTTTTCGTGTATCAACATCATTCGGAAGGGGAACTTGAGCAGGAGTCTACCATGGCAGGAAACATTCCAAAATTGCTAGTACTGACACTTTTGGCGCTTGGGACTTTTGGCCAAGAGTCGTCCCCGAGTCTCGATGAGCTCGTTCGAGATCTTCATCTGCGACTGAACCTGATGTCGCTGGAGTTCCACGAGCAGATGGAACAGCTGGTCACCGAGCAGCAGCTTTTGCGTCAATCCGTTGAGAAGCTTAGCTGGGTGGTTGACCGGGTTGACCAGTCGATGAATAACATCGTGGACAATCACGATGTTGTGATGAGAAACCTTTCCCATGTAACGAGTCAGTCTGAGTGAGTATAATTTAAATTCTGAAAGTGAGATTAAGCGTCTGACCTTGTGTTCCACCAACAGTGCCATAATGGTCAACCAGCAGTTCTGTGCCAACCACGACCGTTTGAGGGATTTGTACTTCGAGACGCTTCCGCGATGCCAAGGACCTCCGCTACCTCCAGTCACAACCGAGCCTACGCCAACTTCAACGCAGATTCCTCCCATCACTAGTGAACCTCCAGCTGTGTATGCCTCGTGCAGACATGCGCCTCCAGTGTCTGGAGTGTACAGCATTGAAATTGACAGATTTGTGGTGGTGCGATTATACTGTGAGCAGGAGTTGCAAGATGGAGGTTGGATGGTGTTCCAAAGTCGCATGCATGGTACGGTAGACTTTAACCGTTCGTACGCCGAGTACCGGAGCGGCTTTGGAAACGTTAGCCACGAGTACTGGCTGGGGCTGGACAACTTGCACCTCCTGACAAATCTGGGCGTTGAACTGTTGATCGATATGGAGGACTTTGCGGGCGTCGCACAGTTTGCGAGGTATTCCAATTTCGCAATAGAATCGGCAGCGACTGCGTATACTTTGCGGCTGGGAGGAACGTTCTCCGGAACTGCCGGCGATGCTTTATCGAATTACTTTGCTGAGGAATTTACCACGTTCGACAGAAGAGTAGGTGCTTCCGGCAACTGTGCCGAAACGTTGGCCAGTGGATTTTGGCATTACGATTGTGGAATCGATATGTACAGGTAACTGAGTAGTAGCAAGTAGCAATTATTGGTGGAGCATCGAATAACTATATTTTCTTTCTGTTTCAGAAACAATTTGAATGGTATCTATGGCTTCAACAAGGGCCAACAAGGTGTTTGGTGGGGAACATTTGATAATTCCATTACCCAGAACCGATCGCCGTTGAAAACTGTTCGGATGATGGTTCGACAACATGTTTTTGAACGCGATGGATCCGTTAAGTGGTTCGAGGGTCCCAAGAACTAATTAGATAACGAAGAATGTTTAAAAAAAGATTTGGATCCAAAAAATGTATCGAAAATTGAAAGTACAATAATAAATTCAAATTTGCCTGCAAAAGGAAAAACTGGTTATAATTTTCATTCAATGGAAACCTTAAATGACGAAATTTTTAGTACTCAAAAAAGTATAGGTCATCTCTGAAATTTTGAAGATATGCGCGCAGTTTCAATTTAAAAAGTAGTTTTCCTACGACCTTTTCAAATATAAGGTTAGGTCCGTTCAGGTAGTCGGCGAAGGTGCGGTTGAAAATCTACCGAGCCTAGAGCGTCCAATAATCCAATATTACAAAATTCCCGGGAAACGGGAAATTTCCAACAAATTTCTCGGGAAATCTCAACAAAATTGTATAGAACAGCACCTTTAATGGTCAAAATGAGTGTGAGTATCAATTAATGGCTTGACTGCTTGTAAAAAATCATGCAACTTTGAGAAAATATATAAACTTTCTAAATTTTATGCCGTGTTTTAAATCGTCCGTAGTGAAGGAAAATATTATTAGTACTTTTGTTCAGAAGGATTTTTATAAATCAAAGTGTTTGGACTGTGAAAATTTATGCTCCACAACTATAAAATTGCTTTTAAATTTGTCTCAGTGACCAAAAAGTCAAAATGAAAAAAAAATCATGCAAAAATGTTGTTTGTCATGGCAAATAACTTATCCCAGAACAAGTATTTTCAACTTGTGAATTAATAAATAATCATTGAATTTACCTTAAAAAATCTAGTTTTTAGCGCTTTTTAACTTGAAACACTATATCATGAAATCAAAACTCAAATTTTTTAAATATTTGGAGCGAGTTTTTGAAATATAGTTGCATTCTTTGGGTAAATTTCATATGATAGGAAGTTCTTTTTCAATGGTTTTTCATGGTTATATAATATGATTTTAGTTATATGGTATTCAGCCTAATTGATTAATTAGATTAAAATAATTTTGAGCATTTGAAAGTAGTTGAAATTAAACAATATTTTTCATATTTAACCCTCTTACGTTCTTGGTAGCTCACGTGCTTCAAAAATTCATAACATCAATCTGTAATTTCTTGAATTCGTAGAAACAAATTCTTCTCACACAAACCTTTTCTTTTAATTTAATTATATTAGTTCAATTTTCATCCAACATGTTAAAGATAAAAAAAAGTTAAACAAATCTCAGTGTTGATCTTGACCGGAAGATGTAAATATCTTATTTTCAAAAGGTATTACAAAAAAGTCGTTAAAAAAGTTTGTCAAAAATATAATAGTTTCTGTTCATTCCATAACAGCGTAATTTTTGTTGTACAGCATATAAGCAAACAATATTCCTAGTGGTGAATGCTTCACCCGGGCGGAAAGTGAGTTGGTGGATATAACTTCGAACTATCTTGGCTTGTTTATTCGCATCTTGCTGTAAACTCTTCGAGTTATGACGACTTTTGAAACCGACTGCGTATCATGGAAAGTATATTCCATGATCATACTGCATTATCTACAGTTGATATTGAGCTGTTAGTGGTAGTTTTTTTAGACTTAGCAAAAATTTCGAAAATTTTATTTTTTCCAAAATTTTACCCGAACATCATGAAATGATTATTTTGACTTTATTTCAAATTTATACTGGACTTAGCAAAATTTGCAGTCACTGACAGAATTTTCAATTTCCGACACTTCGAATAATCTTCATGAGCTGATATTTTAAAGCTTGATTTTATTTATGCTGGACTTTGAAATTTTTGCGTATATTTTTTAATTCTTTACTTTTTACAGAAAAAGCATTTTTTTGGGACTTAGAACATTTTCGGGAGTTTGGAAACATGATAAATTATTTTGATGTTAATTTTTGCTTTGAACCAAAATTTCGGAAAAATCGACGAAATTACAGAAAATTTTTGTCCGATTTTTACAAAAACATCAGTTTGTTCCTAAAATAATGTCCCTAACAAAACTTCTTCATTGAAATTTTGAAATTCGAAAGTCGGTTTTTAATAATTATTGATATACCCCCTACAAAAATCGTTCCGGCACTTAGAAAATTTACGGGATCCGTATCACGACAAGATTTTCGGTAGAATTTATTAGATTTTCAGGACTTAGCAAAATTTTGGCTTTTGGCCAATAAAATTTCGGAAAAATCGTCGAAATTACAGGAAATTTTCGTCCGATTTTTACAAAAACATTAGTTTGTTCCTAAAATAATGTCCCTAACAAAACGTCTTCATTGAAATTTTGAAATTCGAAAGTTGGTTTTTAATAATTATTGATATACCCCCTACAAAAATCGTTCCGGCACTTAGAAAATTTACGGGATCCGTATCACGACAAGATTTTCGGTAGAATTTATTTGATTTTTTGGACTTAGCAAAATTTTGACTTTTGGCCAGTAAAATTTCGGAAAAATCGTCGAAATTACAGGAAATTTTCGTCCGATTTTTACAAAAACATCAGTTTGTTCCTAAAATAATGTCCCTAACAAAACGTCTTCATTGAAATTTTGAAATTCGAAAGTTGGTTTTTAATAATTATTGATATACCCCCTACAAAAATCGTTCCGGCACTTAGAAAATTTACGGGATCCGTATCACGACAAGATTTTTGGTAGAATTTATTTGATTTTTTGGACTTAGCAAATTTTGGCTTTTGGCCAGTAAAATTTCGGAAAAATCGTCGAAATTACAGGAAATTTTCGTCCGATTTTTACAAAAACATCAGTTTGTTCCTAAAATAATGTCCCTAACAAAACGTCTTCATTGAAATTTTGAAATTCGAAAGTTGGTTTTTAATAATTATTGATATACCCCCTACAAAAATCGTTCCGGCACTTAGAAAATTTACGGGATCAGTATCACGATAAGATTTTTGGTAGATTTTTTTTATATTTTCAGGACTTTGCGAAATTTTTGCTCTCAGCCAGTTGAATATTTTTCAACATTTTGAAAAATTATTTTGATAAGAAACATTACCAGGCTTTTTGGAATTTTACTGTGGATTTTTGGACTTATGCAATTTTAGGAATATTTTCATAAACTTTTATTTTTAATTTAAAAAAATGGAATATAGAGACTTTGGATTTTTCGTGATTTGGAAAATTATTATGACATTTTGGCAATTCAACGCTTTCTCCACAATTTTTTAATGAGTTTTTAAAGTAAAATAATGTTTCAACTTTGAAAAATCTTGTTTTGATGTAAGTGCGTATATTCCTGCAATATTACTCATATTTGTGAAGAGGAAGAAGGGGGGAGGGGGTCTGAATTGTGGCGGGGTGCAATAAAAACCAATAAAATTATTTTTGGGATCAAAATCTACTTTATGAACTTGATATGATTTTTGGAAGATTTCAGTTGTTTGCTACTATAAACTCAACTTGATGTGGCATTGTTGGTCAAATAAACTCAACAAGATTTTTCGCAGATACGCCTCGAACAATTTATGTTCGTGGCCATGTTCGGTTATCTCTTAACCATACCCTGGGGTGAACTTGACTTGTTCGTGTTTTTACGAACATGGGTAGATTTTTCCAAGATGCAACTTTCTGCCCGGGCAGAAATAAATATTATCTGAATTAAAGCTTGACATGAAATTTACAGACGAGCTGATTAAGAGCGAGTTTTTCACCGATGTGAAACAGGTCGTATCGAGGTGCTCTGATTTGGATGAAACTTTCAGGGTTTGTTTGTCTATACATGAGATGAACTCATGCCAAATATGAGCTCTCTACGACAAAGGGAAGTGAGGTAAAACGGGCATTGAAGTTTGAGGTCCAAAAAACATGAAAAATCTTAAAATTGCTCGCATTTCCGTAAAACTTCATCGATTCCAGTTCTCTTAGATGCATTCGAAAGGTCTTTTAAAGCCCTTTAAAATGTGCTATAGACATCCAGGATTGGTTTGACTTTTTCTCATAGGTTTTGCAAATTACTGTTAAAAATGGATTTTTTTAAAACCTTAATAACTTTTTGCAACAGCCTCCAACACCCATACTCCCATAGGTCAAAAGATAGGTAATTACATGGACTATAAGCCTACGGTGTTAACTTTTTGGCCAATCGCAGTTTTTCTCATAGTTTTACGATTTTTCCAGATCAAACATTTTACAACGGTAATTTTTGCCCTGTAGGCCAAGAAGACGGCACTTTTTGGTCTCAATTTTGTCATATTCGGAATCCTCGGACAATTTCACGTAAGTTAGAAGTATTGGGGTTAAAATTTTGATTTAAAAAAAAATTAAATGAAACATTTTTGCAAAAAGAAATAGATCTTATTTACTCTATGATCAATACGTCAAATGCTGTATCAAGTAGGCGAAAACTTGTTTTACCCCTAATTCGACAAAATGCTAAATAATATTTGAATTAATTCTAAATGGCATTTTTTTCAGTCAAATTCAAAATTTCAACACCTCAATCTAATGTAAAATTTTCTGAGGATTCCGAATATGGCAAAATTGAGACCAAAAAGTGCCGCTATGGCGGCCTACAGGTCAAAAACTAACGTTGTAAAATGTTTGTTCTAGAAAAATCGAAAAACTATGAGAAAAACTGCGATTGGCCAAAAAGTTAACACCGTAGGCTTATAGTCCATGTAATTACCTATCTTTTGACCTATGGGAGTATGGGTGTTGGAGGCTGTTGCAAAAAGTTATTAAGGTTTTAAAAAAATCCATTTTTAACAGTAATTTGCAAAACCTATGAGAAAAAGTCAAACCAATCCTGGATGTCTATAGCACATTTTAAAGGGCTTTAAAAGACCTTTCGAATGCATCTAAGAGAACTGGAATCGATGAAGTTTTACGGATATTAAGATTTTTCATGTGTTTTGGACCTCAAACTTCAATGCCCGTTTTAACCCACTTCCCTTTGTCGTAGAGGGCTCATATTTTGCATGAGTTCATCTCATGTATAGACAAACAAACCCTGAAAGTTTCATCCAAATCGGAGCACCTCGATACGACCTCTAGAACAAACCGAGCAGAATTTACAAATACTGCCTCTTAATTCAATACGAATAGTAGATTGAAATAAATAAAATCAAATCAGGTTCTCCAATTATTATTTTTTGTATAATTTTAAAACATTTGTGCAAAAAAAGGTAAGAAAATGTATACTTCTGCTTGTATTTCGGGAATTCCCAGGAAATTTATAAATTCCCCTGGAAACGGAAAATATTTTTTCCGGGAAATCACGGGAATTCCCAGAGTTGAGCATAATGTTGTACACTCCGGATACCGGTGGGGCATTCGAGCAAGAAGCGAATACCGCAGGGGGATCGATTGTGGTTGGAGGAAGCTCGGTAGCGGAGGTCCCTGGCATCGCGGAAGCGTCTCGAAGACAAATCCCTCAACGGTCGTGATTGGCGCAGAACTGCTGGTTGACCATTATGGCTCTGATGGTGGAACTTTGTAAACATCAATTTTCCTGTTTTAAAATCTTTGCATGGCAATACCTCAGCAACTAAAGGTCGTATCAACAAAATTGAAAAAAAGCCAAATTTTGAGATTTTTCTTAGCTTTTCAAAAATATTTTTTTTCGAAAGTGGGCAAACAAGGGCAATAATTTAAAAAATAAATAAAAACTGCGACTATTTTCAAAAAAGTAACCTTAAAACGGTTAAAACTTGAAAACCGTGCACTTTATTGAAAAATTCCCAAGTACTTTTTGATTGTAAATTTGATTTTACATCGAAAAATTGAGTTGAAAAATTTTTGCGATTAATATTTCGATTTTTTGAAAAATTGATATTCATTGAAAAATTTAGAACTTGATCAAAGATTTTTTGCACATTCTGGAAATTTCTGAAAAATTGGCATTTGATGTTTCCTAAAACCTATAAAAAATAAAAAAAATAAAATTAGGGTTTTTTTGCAAATCATGTTTTAATAATAAGGCTGGTACAGATATTTTTAAAAGTTTTTGTCACCCCCCCCCCCTTCATAATTGGCCCGAAAAATCAGGGGGCAAAAAAAATATTTTTACAATAAACTTCAAAATTTCAATGAAAATTCAAGTGCAACCAGCTGAAATCAAATTAAAATACATTCTTCTGCGTTTAAAATCATTTTTAGCATGTTTAGGTTTATTAAAAAATCTTAAGATTTTTTGAAAATTTTCGATGCAAAACCTTTTTTTTCGATACAATTTTTGTTTTTGTCAGATCTTAGATTTTTTTGAAAACTAATGATTGCAAAACAACTGAACTAGTGTAAAATGCATTTTAAAACACTTTTTTCATTTAAATGTGAAGACTATGGCTTGTTATTTAAATTTTTATATTTTTTATTTTTTTGCCCCCCCCCTTGACCTCGGCCAGGGCCGAGGGACAAAAACTTTTTTTAATATTTGCATCGGCCTAAAAAGTGAAATGAAAAATCACCAAAAAAAATTCTATTGTGTATCTTTTTTTCAATGTAGTTCTTTTACACAACGTTGCTGAAGACACCAAATCAATCAAAAATTCCTTCAAAAGTTACAGATTGTTGAAATTTCATACATCATTTTTGTATGAACAGCTGCCAAATTTGTATGGAAAATTAATGACAAACTAATGATGCAAAATGGCTTTTTTTGGGCATACCGAAGGCATCAAAAAATGTTTCAGCCGGATTAAAAAATACAACATACAGCAAGTTTTCTCAATTTTTAAGGACTTAAAATGTTTCAATGCACAAGTCAGCAATAAAGCAGGATTTCTTGGTAGTACCTTGTGGTAATTGCATTCCACAAATTTCACAATTTCAGCAATTTCTAGGGGATGCACCATTAGGGTGTAATATGGTTGTATGGAAAAAAATAAAGTTGTCCAAATTTAGTGAGCACAGCACTTTTTTAGTTCCTTCTGGGGTCCTAAACAACTCCCCAAAGTTTGGGACCGATTGGTTTAGTCCTCACTTTGCGCAAAGCGATTCAATTTTCCATATAAATTTGTATGGGAAAAACCATTTTTTTGGATTTTGATATTTATAAAATCCACGTTTCACGCTGTACTAAAACCGGACTCAAGTTTGGATGCTCTGGAAGGTGCTCTACAACTTTCCCGAAGAGAGTATGGTGCTAACTTGCTCCTATAAAAAGATACAGCGTGTTCAAAACTCGTCTAAAACGTGTTTTTTGCTCGAAAATCACGTTTTAGACGAGTTTTGAGGACGCTGTATCTTCTTTCAGGGACAAGCTAGCACCATACTCTCTTCGGGAAAATTGTAGAGCACATTCCAGAGCATCCGAATATGAATCCGGTTTTAGTACAGCGTGAAACGTGGATTTTATAAATATCAAAACTCAAAAAAATGTGTTTTCCCATACAAATTTATATGGAAAATTGAATCGCTTTGCGCAAAGTGAGGACTAAGCCAATCGTTCCCAAACTTTGGGGAGTTGTTAAGGATCCCAAAAGGACCTGAAAAATTGCTGTGCTGGAAAATCGATTTTGATATTACACCCTAATGCACCATACAAAAATATCGATGACATAAAACTGATACAATCTTTGGGGGTCAGCTCATTCAAACCCTATCTCAGTGTAGTAATAATTGCACCTTTGTTTATTTGGAGTACAAATTTAGTGAATGAATTGTGCGGGGATTTTCCCGCAATCGACACAGATAAGTACTGAAAACGTATGTTGATAACATATGACGTATACATTTGTTTATTATTTGATACTTTTTTGCTGCACGGTGTAAAATTTGTGATACCACAGATACGATTAGATTATATATTGGTGAAGCTCACCAATTTTCAGCCAAAATGAAACTTTATTTATAGTTCAACTTTAGTCACGCTTGAAGCTTTGAGTAGTCAATAACCATGGGAAGAATTATTCCAGCGTTAGCTTTGCTTGTGCTACTATTTAGTAGCTCAATCTTTAGGGATGTTTTAGCGAACGATGTTTCTTCTTTGAGCCTTGAGGAACAAATCATTGCGATTCAGCAGAAGTATGTGTTGTAGTGTCGAATTGGACCACAATATGGCGGAATGGAACATAACTCGCGTTACCGGTCAATTTGAGTGAGTATTAATCAGAAGGTATTGCTCGAATGGATTGACATTTGGCTGATTTCAGCACCACGATGACCCACCAGCAGTTCTGCGCGAGTGGCAACTCGTTACAAGATCTGCTCGACGAGTACTACACAACATGTGAGGCACCTCCTCCCAGTGTCATGATGTAAGGATCGATGCCCCCGCAGAGTCCGGATTGTACCGTATTGCTGTGGCAGATGTTTCCGAAGTTGAAGCGTTATGTGAGCAGCAAACGCCTATTTCAAAACATCTAAATACATTTTCAAGGGTACTTATTAAGAATACATAATAAACGAGAATTGAATGAAAACCTCTAATATTTTTTTTGTGAAAATTTGTTAGGTATTTGTGCATATTATCAGACAAATCTTTTAATCGGACACAGTATTGGCTGAATCGTTACGATTTTCGCTTTGTAAGCGAATGATTCTGGGTTAGGTTCTGAACTCCCTGAAACTTCAAATGCCTGAAAAACATGAATCTCACGGCGAGGTTCCCCTGTCCTTTGGATTGTCAAGTAAAACTGCTTTACGCTTGACCGTGGAACATTGGTAGCTTATAGAAGGTTTAGACTGATATACTTGAACCTGAGAATCGGACGAGAATACAAGTTTGAATACAGGATTGTATAACTTGCTGAAATTAAATCTACATTTTTTCGCAAAAATAGCCTGGGCGACTTACAGAATTCATCCAATATGAGATGAGAAAAATCGGAAACATTCCCTTTACAAATGAGAACAGACGAAGATTTCGAACAACAATGCAAACGGTCGTCAAGATTCGCCTAAAGTGGCTCCTTAGATCATCCACCTTCCCAAAAAACTGTCCAACCTCAAGCGACACTTACTTGAATATATCGTGGAGATTTGCCCTTGTCCTATTAAAAATGCCAATTTTTTTGCCCAATGGGAAAAAATATCAAATGAAGGATTTTTCAGCAATTCAGAGACCGAGCCACGTAGCCCAGTGGTAACGCTTCCGCCTCGTAAGCGGTAGATCGGGGTTCTTTTCCCTTCTAGAATCGATTGCTTAGTAAAGGAAAGGTAGTGTATCGTCACAAACTGGACCTTACCACGACACCTTAGGGAGGCGACCTATAGAATGTTAACATTTACCTTAACATGTTAACATTAAGTTGAGAATGAAACTGCCACTGAATCCGCTTTGTAAATGCCGGCCCCGATACTTTTCAAGGGTGTTCCCCTCAGGAACTGGGAAAGATTTACTTTAACGTACTTCAGAAATAACAAAAAGTAAATTCACATATGAGCAATTCTCTACCAAAACCGGAAATGAATTTTATTTGTATTTTTTGATTTGGCTCAAACTTTGTGGCGGTCTTCCCTATGACCAAATAAGCTATTTTGTGTCATTGGTTCACCCATACAAGTCTCCATACAATTTTGGCAGCTGTCCATACAAAAATGGTATGTAAATATTCAAACAGCTGTAACTTTTGAGTGAATTTTTTGATCAATTTGGTGTCTTCGGCAAAGTTGTAGGTATTGTTGAGGACTATTGAGAAAAAAATAAGTACACGGAAAAAAAATTTGAGGATTTTTTTATCAACTTTTTTTTCACTAAAACTCAATTTCCCAAAATATGTATTTTTTGATTTTCGAGATTTTTTGATATGTTTTAGGGGACAAAAATCCGCAACTTTTGAGCCATAGAGAAACATGGACAAAAAATCTGCCGCCAAGTTATGAATTTTTGAAAAAATAGTGATTTTTGGAAAAAATCGAAGTTTCATGCAAACACAAGTTTGACATTATTTTTTAATGCAAAATTGAATTTGCAATCGAAAAGTACTTTACATATTTTATGATAAAGGTTTCCGTTTTCCAGATATAGCCACCAAAAGTTTGATTTTAGCGAAATATTTGCAGTTTTTGAATTTTTAAAAATAGTGACCATGAGTGATCATTTCTAAAAATATTTTTTTTGATAGGTTCAGAAAATTTGCTATAAAATTGTCTAAGAGACATTGAAGATTGGACCTTTGGTTGCTGAGATACAGCGGCGTAAAGAAAAAGAAACACGAAAATTGAAGTTTTCTAAATCTCACCAAAACAACCCACCATTTTCTAATGACGATATCTCAGCAATTAATGGTTCGATTTTCAATGTTAATACATGAAACAATCGTAAAATTTTCCTATCTTTTCGAAAAAATTTTTTTGAAATTTTTTAATTCAAGACTAACATTTTAAAATGGCCAAACATTGAATATTACGCCCATTTAAAATGCTAGTCTTGATTTAAAAATTTTCATAATATTTTTTCGAAAAGATCGGAAAATTTCACGAATGTTTCATGTATTAACATTGATAATCAGACCATTAGTTGCTGAGATATCGTCACTAGAACATGGTGGGTTATTTTGGTGAGATTAAGAAAACTTCAATTTTCGTGTTTCTTTTTCTTAAAGCGGCACTATCTCAGCAACCCGAGGTCCAATCTTCAATGTCTCTTAGACAATTTTATAGCAAATTTTCTGAACTTTTCAAAAAAAAAAAAAATATTTTTAGAAATGGTCACTCTTGGTCTCTATTTTAAAAATTGAAAAACTGCAAATATTTCGCTAAAATCAAACTTTCGGTGGCTATATCTTGAAAACGGAGCCCTTTATCAAAAAATCTGTAAAGTACTTTTCGATTGCAAATTCAATTTTGCATTGAAAAATAATGTCAAACTTGTTTTTGCATGAAACTTCGATTTTTTTCCAAAAATCACTATTTTTTCAAAAAATCATAACTCGGCGGCAGATTTTTTGACCATGTTTCTCTATGGCTCAAAAGTTGCGGATTTTTGTCCCCTAAAACATATCAAAAATCTCGAAAATCAAAAAATACATATTTTGGGAAATTGAGTTTTAGTGAATAAAAAGTTGATAAAAAAATCCTCAAATTTTTTTTCCGTGTACTTATTTTTTTCTCAATAGTCCTCAACAATACCTACAACTTTGCCGAAGACACCAAATTGATCAGAAAATTCACTCAAAAGTTACAGCTGTTTGAATATTTACATACCATTTTTGTATGGACAGCTGCCAAAATTGTATGGAGACTTGTATGGGTGAACCAATGACGCAAAATAGCTTATTTGGTCATAGGGAAGGCCCCCACAAAGTTTGAGTCTAATAAAAAAATACAAAAAATAAAAATGGTCGAAATCGGCCGATTTCGTAGAGAGTTGCTCACATGAAGATTTCGAATAACTCCTTAAATCATTGTCCTTCCCAAAAAACCGTCCAACCTCAAGCGACACTTACTTGAATATACCGTGGAGATTTTCCCATGTCCTCTTAAAAAGGTTCATATTTTTGTCCAATGGGAAATAATTACGTTACTTTTGCAAGGTATCGTACTAATTTTCGGAATTCAAATATCAAATGAAGGATTTTTCAGCAATTCAGAAATAACAAAAAGTAAATTCACATATTTATGTTTATTTTAAATTTGAAAATTTATTTGACCGCAACGATTTGATATTGAAGCTAACAATCATGTTTTAAAATTTTATCATCATCTGCACTCTCTTCAACGGTGACCGATTCTGACTCGTTGCTCCACCAAACGTTCCCCACCAAACGCCTTGCTGGCCCAGGCCTAATCCGTAATTGCCGTTCAAATTATTTCTGCAAAAGAAATTTGTCCAAAGCCCTCGTACCAAAACAATTCTGTCCTAACTTACCTGAACAAGTCCGAGCCACAATCAAAGTGCCAGAATCCACTTGCCAGGTGTGCGGCACAAATAGAACCTCCGTGCTGGTCATACGTTACGAATTGCTTTTGTTGGTACTGTGACAAGGCATCCCCAGCCGTTCCCGTGACAATGTTGCCAATCGTGAATTTGTAACCGTCGATCCAGGACCCAATCGCAAAATCTCTATACAGCATGTATTGCGAGGTCTGCACGAAATCCTCCATATCAACCAGCAGCTCGGTCTGACCCATCTGCTGCGATAATCTGTGTAGATCCTCAAGCCCCAGCCAGAACTCACCCCGCGGGTCTCCAAATCCGTTTTGGTATGAGATGAAGTTACGGTTAAAGTCTACCGAGCCATCCATACGCCGCTGGAACACGGCCCAACCTCCACCTTGCAGGTTCTGTTCGCAGAACACCTGGATCAAGTGACCGGAGTTGAGGATGATGTTGTACACTCCGGATATCGGAGGAGCAGTCGAGCAAGAAATGTACATTGCAGAGTTATCGGTTGTGGTTGGAGGAGGCTCGGTTGTGACTGGAGGCAGCGGAGGTCCCTGACATCGCGGAAGCGTCTCGAAGTACAAATCCCTCAAACGGTCGTGGTTGGCACAGAACTGCTGGTTGACCATTATGGCACTGTTGGTGGAACACAAGGTCAGACACATAATCTCACTTTCAGAATTAAAATTATACTCACTCAGACTGACTCGTTACGTGAGAAAGATTTCTCATCACAACATCGTGGTTATTTTCGATGTTCTTCATCGACTGGTCAACCCGGTCAACCACCCAGCTAAGCTTCTCTACGGATTGACGCAAAAGCTGCTGCTCGGTGACCAGCTGCTCCATCTGCTCGTGAAACTCCAGCGACATCAGGTTCAGCCGCAGGTGAAGATCTCGAACGAGCTCCTCCAGACTTGGGGACGACTCTTGGCAGGATGTCCCAAGCGCCAGAAGCGCCAACACTAGTAATTTTGCAATGACAAGTGCCATTGTGGAACCTGGTTCAGTAACTCTTCTTCAATGATTTTGTCTTCAGAGCTAGCTCATTTTATATAGCTGTCAATTGTTGTATCGGAAGTTTGTATTATCTTATCTATTAAGTGCTACGATTATTTAGGCAAATTTTACACCGACCAACAATCGTCGCCTGTGTTTAAAAATATTTTTGAATTCGTTATAATCTTCTTGACATAGGTATTCAGAAAAGACAAATATTACTTTTTTTAAATTTTTATTCTGGAGTGTTGTTATTTTATTCCAGAGAAATGTCTTATCAAAATAAAATTGTCTTTACATGTAACCCCCTCAACGACGTAAGCGACAAATTTCACAAGTCCATTCATTCCTGGGGATGCACCGGACAAATTTATCGATGAAACCTGGATTGAACGCTAATCGGCAGGGGGCGGGCTTACTTTATCAAACGAGTGAAAATCCCCTCGCGTAAAATTGGCATCGTTGATTGGTATGCTAAACCAATGAAAGATTATCGGGGACTTTTCAGGTAATGACTATGTTTTGATGAGTTATACTATTGCAAAATATATTGTGCTACGTAAACATTCATTAAGTATTGAATTATATTTAAATAAATATATTTTTTTAATAATACAGCAATTCCTCACGAAAACAGCATGATTCGATAAAAAAGATCTCCAAGCAGGTTCAAAATTTGTCTTGGAGTTCCTTGGCCAAAATAATTAGACACGTATTTTTTTTGTTTGGCCATTACTGTAACCTACGCCGTGTTTGGGTGGCCCAAAAATGTCAATTTTCGTCATTTATCGCAAAAAAAAAAACACTTTTTCTAAAAATTATATCTCCGCGCCATTTAATCCAATTTTAGCTGTCTTAGACGCAAAAGAAAGGTGATTAGTTTGGCTATTTGTGAAAAATAGTAAGAAGTTTCAAAAATTGGCTAAACATTTGAAAAGGTGATGTTAAGTTTTCGCGCCACGCGCAAAAATGAGAAAATGACGAAAACGGCAAAAAATCGACTTTTTCACTTAAACTGTGATAACTTGAAAATTTTAGCGATGACCTATACATGTTAGGGTATCAAGTTTCACGCAACTGGTCCCGAGACCTTCAAAACAGCATTTTAAGTTTTTTATACGATCTTTTCAAATGTTTAGCTAGATTTTTCTTACTATTTTTCCCAAATAGCAAAACTAATCACCTTTCTTTAACCTTTAACGGTGCACATCAACCAGAGCTTTTGCACCAAGATTTTTGTTACAGAGGTTTTAGTATTTTTGAAGCTACGGGAACTATCGACAAAAATTTTTAATCATCCCCTAAAGTAATGTCTACTAAGTGATTAACAACAAAATCTGCCTGTTTTTACACTCCGATTGTTACAGGATTGGGTCCGTAAGTTTGTCAACTTTAGAATAAGAAGACATCAACTTCATTGGTTGCTGTGCACCCTTAACAGCTTAAATCGGATTGAATGGCGCAAAGATAAGATTTTTTGAAAAAAGTGTTTTTTTTTTTGCGGAAAATGACGAAAATGGCCATTTTTCGAACCACCCTAACACGGTGTAGGTCACTGTAATGGCCAAACAAAAAAAAACGTGTCTAATTATTTTGGCCAAGGAACCCCCAGATAAATTTTGAGCCCGCTTTTTGAACCATGCTGTTTTCGTGGGGAATTGCGGAATATCCATCTATGACAATTTCCTAAAATCTTTATTATAGGGTAATTCCCTACCAACTCACACGAAATCGGGAAAAGTTTTTTTTTTTGTAAAATTACAAATTTTGTCTGCTCTTCCACTTTGTACAACATTGTTACAATCTAAAAAATAACCCTGCCAAGTTAAAATGAATTGTAAAACGAAAATTTTTGTTCGAAATGAAAAAATTACCCTTCTGGGTCAATGAAGATTCGAAAAGTACATTAAATTTCCCATAAAAACTTAAAACTTGTTTAGTGTTTTTTTCGATGAAAAATTCGTTTTTTCGGGATTCTTAGTACGCTATCAAATAGGGCGTGCAATTTTACATAAAAGTCCCTTTGACACCAAATTTCAATCTGATCACCGTTTCAGGCTGCAAATTATTGAAAAACACCTCTATCTTTGCATATTCAAAAATTGGAGGGGTCGTACCACCCCTCCGTCGCAAAATATATAAAAATGGACCTCAGATTCATGATCAGGGACAAAAGTTACCTTTTAATACAAATTTTCACGCAAATCGAAGAGGGGTCGGGGCAACTGCTGTGTGAATTGATGGAGAATTACGCATACATAAATGTTCATAACTTTTTTTTAATATTTTTATTTGTTAAATACATGAATACTATTCATCGATGGAAATCTATAGGAATCTTTTTTAAACTATTTTTTTTAAATAAAAATTGCTTTCCATGGTTTCAGCAAATTCAATGAAAAAAGTGTAGATAAATGTATCATACTCCAGTACAGTAGTTTTAGGATAAATAGTTTCAATTTTTCCGTTAAAGCAATTTTTTGTGGGAAAAATTTAACTTTTTTATTTTTTATCAACACATAAAATTGCCAATTAAATTGTGTTCAATTGATAGCACATTTTATTGCATTGAAATTTTTGAATCATACAGGAAAACGATACTTAATCCACCTTTAGGTGGTTGGTGCCTTCCTCACATTCATAAAGTCAATACATTCAGTAAAAAAAGCAACATTCCCTTAACATGTTTAACAAATCAATTTTATTACTGATATCTTTTGATAGGGTTCGCAGACCTTCAATTTATATGGCTCATCGGCAAGGTCTGATAAAAAAACCTATCCAACGAAAGTTCACATGGAAGATTCAGACAATATTTTTATCACAATATCTCAGATCCGGCCTCCAGAAAGTATATAAATAACACTTAAGTGTCAATAACTTTTGATAGGGTTGTCAGATCTTTGATGTTTTAAGCTCATTTGAAAGGTCTTTCAATTATCTAACTAACGATGGGTCGCATGATGGACCCGGACATAATTTTTACTGAAATATCTGAGATCCGGCCTCCAAAAAGTGTATAAATAAGACTTAAGTGCTAATAACTTTTGATAGGGTTATCAGATCTTCAATGTTTTGGGCTCAGGTCTTTTTAATACCTTTCTGAAAATGTATAACATGATAGGGTTTCTTGCAAAAACCACCCTTTTTACATACGCCAAAATCGTTTTTTAGCATAACTTTTGAAGTACTTAACTAAACTTGCTGATTTTAAATAGAGACCTATGGGACCCCAAGACGGATCGAATGAGACTAATACGGTCAAAATCCGTTCATCCAGTCCGGAGATAATCGAGTGACATTTTTTTTTGTCCACCCACCTACACACATCCACACAGACATTTGCTCAGAACATGATTCTGAGTCGATAGGTATACGTGAAGGTGGGTCTACGAGGTCGAATGAAGAAGTTCATTTTTCGAGTGATTTTATAGCCTTTCCTCAGTAAGGTGAGGAATGCAAAAACATTGTACTTTTAATGTCAATATTTAAAAATTTAAAATATTGAGAACAAAAATTTCTAAAAAAACTTTTTTTTTTCTATGCTGATTGGACTTGCTGATTGCTGAGCTGCATTCCTGTTAAAGATTTAGCCTTTATTTTCAAGAAGTGAAATTGTTAAATCTGGCCTAACATTTGGAAATGTTAAAAATAAGTGTTGTCAAGTTTAGCTTGATTTTAAACACTCAAAAAAGGGGGCCTAATTGCTAAAATTTTAAATTTTCATTAAAAACGTAAAATCTTCTGTATACTTTTTGAAATATATGGGACAACATATTTTTTTGTTAATTTGTAATTTAGGTAGGTTAAATATTTGGTTTTTTCCAACATCCCACTGTAAAAAAAAAAAAATTTGTTGCAGTTTTGATGTAAAATGCATTCGAACTAAACAATGCAAAATTTAAAAAAAAATGCTAAATTCTAGAGAATTACTACATTACTTTTTGTAATTTGAAATCTATTATGCATTACATTATTTTTGAAACGCAGTGTTGACTGCTGATAAATTTGGCAGTCTTATAAGATTAGATTACACGCGTTCAATAGCGTCTAGCTCCAATCAAAATAAGAGCGACTTTATGATTTCAGTATCAGTCGTCGATAGAGCGTCGTGGTTGGAATCCAAAATGAGACGTATCGTGCCCTCGTTGGCACTGCTTGTGCTTCTTGTTGGCAGTTCAAGTTTTAATTTTGTTTCGGCGGCCGATTTCTCCAACCTAAACCTCGAGGAACAAATTTTGGAAATTCAGCAAAAGTGCGTGTTTCGTTGTTTTCGTTTGAAAATTTTAGTGCAAATTGCTCGATTTCAGACTGGAGGAATTATTTTCAACAAGAAACAAACGTTTGGAGGAGATAACAGCCGAGAACCACCAACTTCGGCAAACCGTGGAGACTTTGTCTTGGGAGGCAAGTCTGCTGGATCGATCGCTGAACTTATTGGAAAATGGTCACAGCATTGTCGAACGAAATGTCTCTCGCGTTTCCGGTCAGTTTGAGTAAGTATCAATCTGTTATCTGTACAAACGGGACTAAAATTTTATCGTTCCAGTAATACCATGGCCCATCAACAGTTCTGCGCTCGAGATGGCTCGTCACAAGATCTACTCGACGATTACTATTTATCGTGTGGAAGTCTCCCTTCGAGTCCCCTGCCCCCTAGCACGACGGAGGCTACAACATCTGAAACTACTGTGCAGACCACTACCTCAGAAAATACAGTGACCACAACCGAAGATCCATCCGCACAAGTGTACCGATCCTGCGACGATGCCCCGCCAATATCCGGCGTCTATCGACTCGTGCTGGAAAGTGGCACCGAGATCCAGGTGTTCTGCGAGCAACAACTCATGGGTGGCGGTTGGTTGGTCTTTCAAAGTCGGCTGGACGGTTCGGTGGACTTTAACCGTAGTTGGTCCGACTACCGGAACGGATTTGGAGATGCCAGTGGGGAGTACTGGCTCGGATTGGAACATTTGGTGGAGTTGACGTCGGAGTGGAGTGAGCTTTTGATCGATATGGAGGACTTCGAGCGGGTTACGGAGTATGCGCTGTATCCGCACTTTGCGGTGGAAGATGCAACCGCTAACTATCGGTTGAGGTTGGGTGGTATTTTTGAGGGTACGGCCGGGGATTCGCTGGGGTATTACTACAATGAGCGGTTTTCGACGTACGACTCGGAGAGGCTCACGAGTCACGCTGTTTGTGCTGAAACGTTGGCTAGTGGATTCTGGCATTATAGCTGCGGGGATAGTTTGAACAGGTTGGGTTTGAATTTCTATGAATTTTGAATTTTTAAATAATGATGAATTTTTGTAGGAACAACTTAAATGGAATCTACGGTCATGGACACAACCAAAAAGGCATCTGGTGGGGAACGTTTGGAGGATCTACGACGCAAAATCGGAACCCCTTGAAGGCGGTCAGAATGATGATTCGAAACCATGAGGAGGCTGAAAGCTTTGCGGAACGTATGATTTAAGATGGACTAAAGAATTTTTAAAATTGATAAGATTTAAATAAAGTTTGTTAACTGACATGAAATAAGAAATAAAAAGGCGAATTCTTTTCTCGAATTTTTTTTATTTGTTTGTGATGAGGCAAAATTTGGTTCCGGGGTTTTGAATTTCTGAAAAATAGTAGTAAGTGTCGAAAAAAAGTGTAAAAATAAGTGTCAAAAAATGAACAAAAATGTTTGAAAATCATTTTTGAATTTATTGAATTTATTCAATAATATTCCATAATTTTATTATATAAAGTGTCTATACCGGTCACCGGTTAAAACCACTTTTAAGTCCATTTTATTATTTATTTTCGTCCTTTTGCAACTTTGCAACTACTTGAGCAAAAGATTTTCTTCAGGTTGATTTGAAGAAAATTGTCCAAGGAGTTCGATAAAATAAAATTTTAACCCTTAAATGCCCACTTATAGTATATTTTAACGTTTTAAGTACTAGAATTCCGTATATTTTTATTTTTTTTTTCATTTTATCACCATCACCCCGGCCAATTTTACATAAAAATCAGTCTAATCTAATCTAATCTAATCTAATCTAATCTAATCTAATCTAATCTAATCTAATCTAATCTAATCTAATCTAATCTAATCTAATCTAATCTAATCTAATCTAATCTAATCTAATCTAATCTAATCTAATCTAATCTAATCTAATCTAATCTAATCTAATCTAATCTAATCTAATCTAATCTAATCTAATCTAATCTAATCTAATCTAATCTAATCTAACACAAACGCAGCCAGTCCGATGAAAGCATGCTGGAAAGTCTTGTGATTAGATTACGCCACAAGCACTTTTCTTGTCATTATTAATAATTGCAGTACATCCGAGAACACCCGAAAATGTATTGCAAAAATTAAAGCGGCCAGCCCTACTACGTTGTGTTTACCGCAGAGAGGATTCTGAGAACGGAACACATTTCACAGAATCTACAGGGGAGGAAGGATGCGTGGACATACCGTACCAAACGCTCCTGTTTACAGTTTCATATGTGTTTTGTATAATGTGTTAAGTGTAAAATATAGTGTGGTTATATAATCAATTTAATATAATAATGCAATAAAATGGTCATTTAATAAAATCCCTTCACCTATATATAATAACCAAGCACCCAAGCACACAAACAGCGAAACAATAGAAATGAAAATGAGCATGCAAAAACAAGACAGCGCGTCCCCGTGGTCAGCGCACTAATTTAAAACATGAAAACATTAAAACATTAAAATTAAAACTAATGTTAAATTTAATGTTTTAATTAAAATTAAGACTAAAAAACAAGTTTTGAAATTCAAAAAAAAATAAAAGATTTTTTAATGACCCCAACATGACATTCAAAGCCAAAAGAATAATTTTCAATTTTCTAACAAAATTTCCAAATCCCTAATCGGAGGGATTTTTCAAAGAAAATCAATAATTCCTTACATAAAAATCAATGTAAACCTCAAACTAAAACGAACTTTTGGCGAGATACAGCGATTTTACTGAAAAAGTTTGATTTTGCGCAGCACTCTGTCCTATGAATTCAAATCCCAAATAAGTTTTTCACATATAAATGACGAACTATGCGGGATTCATTACTTTTTGTTGAAAAGTACACCATGTTCATCCGAGTGCTGCGCAAAATCATTTTTTTCAGTAAAATCACTGTATCTCACCAATAGTTCATTTTAGTTTGAAGTTTACATTAAATTTTATGTATAATTGGCCGGGAAACACGATGAGGATAAAATTAAAAAAATACAAGGAATTGGTCAAATCTGTATTTTAATACTTAAAAAGTTAAAATATACTATTAGGGGGCATTTAAGGGTTAAGATTTTATTTTTATCAAAATCCTTGGACGATTTTCTTTAAAATGCAACCTAAACAAAAGTTTTTTTTCTCAAATAGTTTCAAAGTTATGATTAAAAGCAAAAAAAAGTTATTTAGAAAATCGTCAAAAAAGATGGCGGTGCCGAAAATAAAGGGATGATCCAATCAGCATCAAACTTGGCATTTCTGTTAACTATCGATAGATGAACGTTCCCTCCAAGTTTGGTCCAAATCGGTGAAGGTCGAGTCCAAAAGTGTACCCAGTTGACCTGGAATGACCCAAATATTTCTTGAAAGAAAAGCGCCTCCGAAAAAATGATTTGGAAAATCTGAGAAAAAATCCTACAATTTTTTTTGAGACATTTGAAAATTTGAACATTTAGTTTCTGAGATACAGCCTCGCAAGGAATTTAAAAAGATTAAAATCAGATTTTTAAGTGTCACCTAATTGGATTTGTTATGTATAGCTGATGATTTATAATGTAAAAAATGTTTTTTTTGTGAAATTAGTGATCGTTACAAAAATAGTTTGAAATGAAGCATTATTTTCGATAAATACATAATTTCCCTCATTTCATATTTTAGGCCAAATTTTAAATGAGGGGTGCTTGTTATTGGGATTTAACAAAAAATAATTTGGAAATGTTAAATAACGTCATGATTTGAAATCCGGACACTCAGTAGCATATCATTTTGCCTTCCTCACTGAGGTAAGGCTATGATCCTGCTCTAAAAATGAACTTCGTATAAAAACGTCGTAGACCCACCTTCTTGTATACATATCGGCTCAGAATCGAAAACTGAACAAATGTCTGTGTGTATGTGTGTGTGTATGTGTGTGTGTGTATGTATGTATGTGACCAACAAACTGTTTCTCGGCACTGGCTGAACCGATTTGACCCGAACTTGTTGCATTCGACTTGGTTTAGGGTCCCATAGATCGAGTTTTATACAGATTGAAGTTTCGATAAGTAGTTCAAAAGTTATGTATAAAAATGTGTTTTCACATATATTTGGATCTCACTTAAATGTATGTAAACGAAGTTCGGATCTGCCATCCGACCCATCGTTGGTTAGGTTATCAAAAGACCTTTCCAACGAGTCCAAAACATTGAAGATCTGGCAACCCTGTCTCGAGATATGGCCACTTAAGTGATATTGATATACTTTTTTGAAGCCGGATCTCACTTAAATGTATGTAAACTATGTCCGGGTCCATCATCCGACCCATAGTTGGTTAGATTATTAAAATAACTTTCCAACGAGTCTAAAACATTGAAGATCTGGCAACCCTGTCTCGAGATATGGCCCCTTAAGTGATATTGATGTACTTTTTTGAAGCCGGATCTCACTTAAATGTATGTAAACTATATCCGGATCCACCATCCGACCCATCGTTGGTTAGGTTATCAAAAGACCTTTCCAACGAGTGCATAACATTGAAGATCTGGCAACCCTGTCTCGAGATATGGCCACTTAAGTGATATCGATGTACTTTTTGGAAGCCAGATCTAAAAAATAGATGAAACTTGTGTACAGCCATTGTTGTGAGGAAGGCTCCAACCACATAGGTGGATTAAGTTAGTTTTTGTTATAGCTGACAAAATATCATGTGATAAGTTCATCAGGATGTAGTATTAACAGTCAGTTTAAAGAGAATGCATGCAAAATATGTCTTTTATAACAATTTTTCATCAGAATTTGAAAATTAAAATGACTTGTTGTGCTTCGAATCCTGGACACTGATAAAAGCTGATTCGAAATCCGGACAATTTTGCTTCGAATTCCGGACACTCGTTTTTGCTAATGAATCGCTCAAATTTGGACTGAAATGTCAGTGAATGGCATTCTTCAGGTCTCAAATATGCTGTTAACATCAAAACAACCGATATTTTATATAAAAATTTGCTTGAATTTAAGGAAATCAAAACCATAAATTTCTGCTTTTCCCGGTGCTTCGGACGCCTATGAAATATTTCACGTGAAATGTTTCGCATTTTTGGTAATCTTATAATTTTATTTTATTGTTTTGACATTAACTACAGCGTTCAAACAAACTTTAAAAGAAAGTTGATGTTAGAATTCATCAAGAAACCCATTTTTGACATTTATAATGCGAACTTATAAATATCCAAATAATTGATAAAACAAGATGAGGTGTCCGGGTTTCGAAGCGTCCGGGAATTCGAATCATGACGTTATGTATTTACTTTTGAATTTCTCTTTGTTTTGTCGCATGATCGATACAACAAATTTCTGTAAATCTCTTTATATGGGTTTTAAATTATATTCAAATAAATGTGGAAAAACCGTTTTAATGTACTCAAAATTTTGATCACTTATTTCTTATTTCAATGGTTCTGGTGAAGTTCAGTATGACTTTTTATCTTACTTTTTATAGTAATTTTAAGAGCGAGTCCACGAGCAAAGCATACCCATCTCGCATCGACCTCACCAATCTGCCTGAAATTTTCAGGGGTTGTTTGTACATATATAACCAGCATCTGGTAAAAATATGAGCACTCTAGGTCAACGGGAAGTGGGGCAAATCGGGACACAAAGTTTGATGGTTCAAAAACGTCAAAAATCTTAAAATGGCTATAACTTAGGCAAAATTAAATTTAATTTCAAAATTCAAAATGCATCTAAAAGGGCTTGAAAAATGCAACAAAATGCAGGGTAGAGCATCTCAATTGGTTATTTCTAAAGGGAGTTATTGGCATTTTAGTGAAAAAATAGCATAATTTTCAAACTCAAATAAAAAAGTGTTCCATCCAGATATCAACTCGGTTCGACCTGCAGCTTGTAGAGGACATCTGGGACTACCATCTGAGACTGAGAACGCTTTGGGTAAGGCAGTTCAACATATTAAATAGACACTTTTACTTTTAGTGATTTTTTAGGTTGTAAATTTTTGCTCGGGGGACCCCTTAGATCCCATTTTTTGGTGATAATTTTATCATATTCGTGTTCCTGAGACAATTTCACAATAGAAACATGTATAAAAATGTTCATTTTCATCAATTTTAACCCTTTAAAAAATAAAAGTTAAAAAAAATCTTTGATTCACATTTATTGAAAATCAAGTTCGTTTCCAAGGATACTAGATGACACCAGAAAAAAAGCAGCTTCTTAATTTTTTTTAACTTTTATTTTTTAAAGGGTTACAATGGATGAAAATACACATTTTTATACATGTTTCTATTGTAAAATTGTCTCAGGAACACGAATATGATAAAATTATCACCAAGAAATGGGATCTAAGGGGTCCCCCGAGCAAAAATTTACAACCAAAAAAATCACTAAAAGTAAAAGTGTCCATTTAATATGTTAAACTGCCTTACCCAAAGCGTTCTCAGTCTCAGATGGTAGTCCCAGATGTCCTCTACAAGCTGCAGGTCGAACCGAGTTGATATCTGGATGGAACACTTTTTTATTTGAGTTTGAAAATTATGCTATTTTTTCACTAAAATGCCAATAACTCCCTTTAGAAATAACCAATTGAGATGTTCTACCCTGCATTTTGTTGCATTTTTCAAGCCCTTTTAGATGCATTTTGAATTTTGAAATTAAATTGAATTTTGCCTAAGTTATAGCCATTTTAAGATTTTTGACGTTTTTGAACCATCAAACTTTGTGTCCCGATTTGCCCCACTTCCCGTTGACCTAGAGTGCTCATATTTTGGTCAGATGCTAGTTATATATGTACAAACAACCCCTGAAAATTTCAGGCAGATTGGTGAGGTCCAAACGACGTCCCATACAAAGGGGTATGCCCTGTTCGTGGACTCGCTTTTAAATTTTTTATGTCCTGGTTTGAAGATTTCCAGAAATTTCATTCAAAATTACTTCATGTCAGTTTTTTCTCTGTGACGAGCGGTGTATTTTTTGTGACATGAAATTAAGATAAGCTAATTGATCCATAAATCTTATCAACTTCCACTTTAAAAAGGTAGGTATTTGTTCCGTTTACCGTCAATCGTCAACTACATCTTTATCCGAACAAAATGACAAATTTTATTCTAAAATTATTTGTACTAGCCTTGCTAGTTGCAGTTTCAAGAACTGTTGTGGCAGAAACTAGCGCAAAGTTGGAAGAGCTTGTTCGTGATCTTCATTTAAGGTAAGTTTCTGAATATGTTTTAAAAAGTCCTAAATAAATACAAAAAAAAAATATGTTCGATGAATTTCATGGTAATATAACTTACACATCGATACAAAGGTTGAACGCGATGTCCCTGGAAAGCAACGAACAAATCGAGCAATTGATAGTCGAGCAACAAGCGCTGCGGCAATCGATGGACCAACTATCTTGGATTGTTGGCCACGTTGAGGAGTCCATGAAGGTTTTGGAAATCAATCAGGCAAATATTGTGGGAAATCTATCTCACGTGACTAATCAATCAGAGTAAGTTGAAATTATCAAATGTTTAAAACATTGTTTGATCAGAAGACATTATTGCAGTACCATAATGGCCAACCAGCATTTCTGTGCCAATCATGACGCTTTGAGAGATTTGTACTTTGAACTGATTCCGAGATGTCAAGGACCTATGCTGCCACCAGTTACCTCGGAGAGTCCACTGCCAACCTCAACGCTACCTTCTACTACCGAGCACTCTACGGAAATAACAACCAGTTTGCCACAAACCACCCCAACTAGTACTACACCAGAAACAACAAGTACCGCCACGAATCCCATCCCAACTAGTACTACGCAGATGCCAGCAACTAGTACTACATCGACACAAGCAACTAGTACTACACTGGAACCTACATCAACCACCCCAACTATTAAACCTACAACAACGTGCAAACCAAAAACTTCTAGTACCACACCTAATCCCAACCCAACCCTAGATTCCTCTTGCAAGAACGCCACTACTTCCGGCGTTCACACCATAACCCTCAAAAGCGGTGCCACCCTAGAGGCACTCTGTCAAATGGATCGCCACGGAGGTGGCTGGATGGTGTTTCAGAGTCGGCTGGACGGCACTGTCAACTTCAACCGTAGTTGGGTCGACTACCGGAACGGGTTCGGCGATGCTCGCGGCGAGTATTGGCTCGGGTTGGAAAGCCTCGTGCAGCTAACGCTGCAAGATTCGGAGCTTCTGATCGAGATGGAGGATTTTGGGGGGATCGCGGCTTACGCGAGGTATAACTACATCAAGGTGGAGGACGAGACGTTAGGGTACAGGTTGAGGTTGGGATCGATCTTTACGGGGACGGCTGGGGACGCGATGGGAAGGTACTTTGATGCGGCGTTTGCGACGGTTGATTTGAGGGGAGGAAGCTTTCCGGAATGTGCTGAAACGTTGGCCAGTGGATTTTGGCACTACGATTGTGGTAATAGTATTTACAGGTAAGTTGAGAGACAAAAATCAATCATGATGATAAATTTTATTGCGATTTTTAGAAATAACTTAAACGGAATCTACGGTCACGGAAAGGGACAGCAAGGCATTTGGTGGGGAACTTTCAACGGTGCAGTGAATCAGAATCGATCGCCACTGAAAACGGTTCGAATGATGATTCGAGAACTTTAGTTTGTGTGACAATTTTTCCAAACACCCAAATAAATGAATGTAATAAAGCACCTGTTTGGACACAGAACAAACATCAGTCAGCCCTGAGGCAAAAGAAGAGGCCGCAAATGTCCAAGTGAGAAAGGTAAACAAAACCGAATCGAAATTTCTCACATTAGGCAAGCAAACAAGGGGAACTGCCTCTGTCATCTGAGCAAATACATGTCCTTCTGTTATGTCACTGGAAAGTTTTGTTTACTTTGAGGGGTCCAACTGGTCAAATTGTTTGTACTGAGCGAAATTGTTTGAAAATAGGGTTTGGTGAAAAGATATTTGAAATCTCTCTGGTTTGTTTGAATATTTTAAGATTTAAGTATACACAAAAATGTGTTTATTAAGATGGAAAATTTCACAATTTTAAATGTTATTTTGTCCAAGACACCAAATCGATCAATTTAGTTTTTTTTTATCTGTTCCTTTTGTTTTCATTTGTTACTTTGGTCATAATATTTTTGTTAATTAGACGTATCCTCAGGCCAACAAGCTAGCTTATACGGTAATGAAATAAGCTTTGTTTAACTTAAATTAAAAATGAAAAATAAAAAACAAATCTGCTGAATTGTAGTTCATTGCTTACGACTGCTAAAATTGATTTTTAAATTTTACATTTGTGAAATTGAAAGAAAAATGGCTTCAATGGCTTTGAGATCGAAATAATCATTTGGCATGTAAACTGTATCCAAGATTCTACTGTTTCAATAAATTATATGACTAATTATAAAATAATATAAACAGAATAGGTATTTTGTCGATAATTGCATAATTGTATTGACTCAAAATTGTCATAAATATGATTCATTTCAAATTATTTTTGTTTTAACAGAAAATACCATTGTTTTATTCGAAAAAAATATGTCTCACTATAGAAATTGCCAAAAACCACAAAAAATATATATTTTTTAACAATTTAATTTTTAAAACTGCTTTAGCGGAAAGTGGGGCAAGTGTAACAAGCTAAAAAAATGCTCGTTATAACCCGTTAAAAAATCTGTCGGATTCTTTAATAATCATCTTCTTCCAGGTCTTAACTAAGACTTTGATAAAATAATTTTAAAAAAATCTTGTTTTTTAATGTAAAAAAACGATTTTAACTTTTTAATTTCCCTACGTTCTACTCAACTAGTGGGGCAAGACGAACAACTCGTTGGGGCAAGAGGAACAATGCATGAAACAACATATAAATTTGCTAACAATTGAACTGGTATCACTTAGATACATCAGATTAGAATGTATTTGAAACGCTTCTTTCATTTTTAGATTAAATAATAATATTTTACTAAAAATGGATCGCTTTAACGAAAAAATTCTACTTAGATGATAAATAGTAAATTTTCATAATATCACTATATTTTGCACGGACATTTTTTTTACAACTGTTTATCAGTTTTAAAGTACTTTATGTATTTATTTCCCAATAAAATATGTTGTTGCAGCAATTCGTATTTTTTCCATACTAAAAAATCCATATGGTACACTTGCCCTTTACTTTTAAAACTCTGTATCTTTTTTGTGACACACTTTAGCACCATACTGTCTTTGGGAGAGTTGTTCGGGACATCCAGGGCTATACTTCTACGGCATTTGTTTCATAAAAGAATAAAACATGAATTTTATAAATTCAAAAATGTGAAAATGCAAGTTTTCCCATAGTAATTTCCATACAAATGTCATTCGCTTTGCGCCAATCGTGGGCTTAACCAATCACTACCAAATTTTTGGGGATTACTTGGGACCTCAAAAGGGACTTAAAAAATGTGTTGCTGATTGGATTTTTATCATTTTCAATTTTCCGATATAACTAGATTCCACCCTATTGCCCCACCTGAACAAGATTTTTTAAAAGCTCTCAACAAAAATAACCAAAAGTTAAATCATACTTTATAATAGGAGCAAGTCATTGGTAGGGACACTATCGATCTAGAAAAAAAAGAATTTTGATTAAAATGACCCTAAAAACAAACCTTAAGCCTCATTTTGTACTTTCCAAATATTATGAGAAAACTAAGGTTTTGAAAAAAAACTTCATTCAGCAACGGAGCATGCGTTTACGTCGTTTTCTCGGTTATGTGGTAGTAGAATCAACTAATTGCATTGCTAGCAAGAATTCCTCATATTGGAAATAATCAAAATTGCCTCATATGGTCGTCTTGCATCAACTTCCCCTTTACTAGGATTCGAAATAGGACAGTGATCAATATGGAGAAAATTATGTAAAATTGTCTGGAGAATAGACTACCGCGTTTAGTTTTTGAAAATTTGACATTTAAACTTCAGATTTTAGACCGTTTAAAAAAACCTTTTTTTGTTAATGATTTTAAGTTTTTCTTAAAGAGAGTCGCTCCATACTGCATTTTTCATGATTCTTTTTGTAGCATCTTAGACTTTTTCCTCAACAAATTTGAACGAAAAAAATAAATAAATAAAACAATCTCATGAATCTGGCATATTTTTTTCTTTCAGTGTTTTTTTTTTCTGAAAGCCCGTCAAATTTTCTACACGTTTGTCTTTGACCACTTTTTGATACGATGCAACGGCTTCGAGATACTGTAATTTTTAAATTACACACCCAAAATTCAGAATCGAGATAATCGTTCTCTCAAAATTTATTGAGGGCTCAGTGCCAAAATCGATAGAATAATGGTACCAACTCACACCATCATAACAAATGAGTTCATTCGTTAGTTGAATCAATAAATCTCCAACAAGTGTCATACATCGACTTCTGACTTCTCCTTGGTCACCAAGCTGTGGTGGCCGAGGCAGCTAAGTCATTGGATTGGTTTGTCAAAGGTCTCTGGTTCGATTCCCGTTGTCGACACTTTTGGTTTTTTGTTTGACGGATACACAGAAAAAAAAATCAATTTCCGTAATCGTGAATTAAGTTCACGAATGTGAGATCCACGAAGGAATTTATTCATGAGTATGGTGCATTTGCACCATAAACGTGAATATATTCCTTCGTGGTTCTCATAATCGTGAACTGACTTCACGGTTTCGAGAATTGATTTTTTTTTCTGTGTAGTTCTATCGCCCATATCGAGCTGTGTTCTCTGCGTCCGTGAATGGTACCACTATTCTCTCGACTCGAGACCATCATTCTCTCGGACTAGCGCTGCCAGTTTTGGGTGCAAAATACAAAAAAAAAACATTTTAAAACGAACCCCTTCTCAAATGTTATTCTCGTGTGCAAAAGGCTTAATATATACAAAAATGGCTTATATTAGCTAAGGATAACATGCCTACAAAGTTACATTGAAATCGGAGAGGGTCTGGTACAGCCGATTCTCTATATGACATCCGCATTTGAAAACGTTTGTAACAAATTCAGTATATTTATTAGGAACTTGAATCCAGCAGTAAGGCTCGACCAAATCATTCTATAGTCAAAATTTAATTGTTTTATGTTTACGTTGCCTTTCCAAACCTCAAAACAACCTATAATCACTAAACCTGACATCGATACAAAATTTAACGAGAATCAATTATCTCTCCACCGCCTAATTCCAAACCAACTCCCACAAATTAAACCGATAAAAACGGTAGCTCCAGCACCCCCGATTAACCGATTCCAGATCCCGATCCCAGAACCGCGTCGCGTCCCATCCGTGATTTCCACTGACTCATGCTACCCAGAAAATCCGTTTCGATTACCCTTCCCGGCAACCCAGCAACAGCTTGGAAGCAGGGTGCTAAACTGGTCCGTTTAAATCCACTTAAATCCGATGACTTCATCCAGCCCGAGAATCATCCCGGCATCGATTCCCCGAAAATTGGGATAAAATTGAAACATCATTTAATTGCACGCCTGATCCACGCGGATCTTCGAGGCCTCGGGAAGATTCGTCGGGCGAACGATTTTCACGCCACGTTACGGCTCAATTTGGGCGCGCAACCACTTGTTCAGAACAGCCCGATTGAACTCCGTTCACATCCAAACCCGTCGGAAGCTAGCAGCCCCATTACCCGATTCGAACCGATTTCGTCCCGGTCCCGGCGGATTTCCCACGAACGAGCTAGACGAGCTGATCTTGGTTTATCTTTTTTTTCCTATCGCAATGTTTACCCATCGAAGAAAGGGAAAACATTTTAAAGTTTAAATTTGTAATTTATTTTTCCGCTTGCGCCAACTTCAACTGGGATAACAAACATTTTTGTTTGGAAATCACTTCAAAACTGAGAGGAAAAAAAATTCTATTTCCAACTGAAAATTCCCTTCCCACGCTGTTACTCCCTAAAAAAGTGATAAAAAGAAGAAGAGCGAAGGGTGTCATTTTCCACGCAAATAAAACCCGAATAATAGGGGGAAGGGTGTCGTCATCGTCGTCAGTGTTGTCATTTCAATTGGCGTGGAAATTGTTACTGGAAAGTAAACAACACCAACTGCTACACTTGCCCTCGGTAGGATTTGTTGGATTTGTTTACGTCGTGGTTGAGAAATAATTACGCAATTGAGTAACTTTTTAAGAATTTTATATGACACTGTTTCTTTGCTTGAATATTGCTGTACTTATTGCTGTAATATTCAACGTTTTCAGGAAAAGTCTTAAATGTCTAGCAGTCTTGATAACTATATAAATGCATCGTTTGTAAGAAGAGCCGAACAACCTGTTTCGGAATTGTAAAAAAACTTAAATTTATCCATTTATGAACTAAAAAACTAACTTAATCCACCTATGTGGTTGGAGCCTTCCTCACTTATTAACAACAATGGCTGATATGATGGAATTGTACAAAAAAATCATTTATTTTTAAGATCCGGAATAAAAAAGTACATAAATATCACTTAAATGGCCATACCTCAAGACAGGGTTGCTAGATCATCAATGTTTTGAACTCGTTGGAAAGGTCTTCTGATAATCTAACCAACGATGGGTTGGGTGGTGGATCCGGACATAGTTTACATACATTTTAGTGAGATCCGGCTTCAAAAAAGTACATAAATGTCACTTAAGTGGCCATATCTCGAGACAGGGTTGCCAGATCTTCAATGTTCTGGACTCGTTGGAAAGATCTTTTGATAACCTAACCAACGATGGGTTGGATGGTGGACCCGGACATAGTTTACATACATTTAAGTGAGATCCGGCTTCCAAAAAGTACATCAATATCACTTAAGTCGGGATATCTCGAGACAGGGTTGCCAGATCTTCAATGTTTTGAACTCGTTGGAAAGGTTTTTTGATAACCTAACCAACGATGGGTCGGATGGTGGATCCGGACATAGTTTACATACATTTAAGTGAGATCCGGCTTCCAAAAAGTACATCAATATCACTTAAGTGGGCATATCTCGAGACAGGGTTGCCAGATCTTCAATGTTTTAGGCTCGTTGAAAAGGTCTTCTGATAACCTAACCAACGATGGGTTGGATGATGGACCCGGACATAGTTTATATACATTTATGTGAGATCCGGATATATGTGAAAACACATTTTTATACATAACTTTTGAACTACTTATCGAAACTTCAATCTGTATAAAACTCGATCTATGGGACCCTAAACCAAGTCGACTGCAACAAGTTTGGGTCAAATCGGTTCAGCCAGTGCCGAGAAACGTGAGCTAGTTTGTTGGTCACATACATACATACACACACACACACACACACACACACACATACACACACATACACACACACATACACACAGACATTTGTTCAGTTTTCGATTCTGAGTCGATATGTATTAGGATGTAACAAAAATGACTTTTTGGCGGGCATTCAGGGGTTTGTTCCGGTGGGCATACTGAGCCTAAATCCCAAATATGAGCTTGATTGGACGTAACAGGAGCTGGCGCTCCGCCCTTCAATTTTAAATGGGATTTAACCCGTAAAAAAAGATTTTTTCAAAAATGTCACTTTTTGGGGCATTTTGGCCACCAATGCGTTTACCAAAAACAACACTGGCGTATAGGCCAGATCCTTGCGCATCTTTTGGTATATATAACAGCATCCTGGTGCTCGGTACAGACCTTCAAAGTTTGGCATATTTTCGAAAAATTGGTCCCAGCAAAATCAAATGGCGTCTCGGGCGTCGCGAGGTGCGACGCATATCTTTTTTGCCGAGGCCGATTTTTCGAAAAAATGCCAAACTTTGAACGTCTGTACCGAGCTCCAGGATACTCCAAACTTCAATGTTATATATACCAAAAGATGCACAAGGATCTAGCCTACACGCCAGTGATGTTTTTGGTAAACGTATTGGTGGCCAATATGCCTCAAAAAGTGACATTTTTGAAAAAATCTTTTTTACGGGTTAAATCCCATTTAAAATTGAAGGGCGGAGCGCCAGCTCCTGTTACGTCCAATCAAGCTCATATTTGGGATTTAGGCTCAGTATGCCCACCTGAACAAACCCCTGAATGCCCGCCAAAAAGTCATTTTTGTTACACTCTAATATGTATACATGAAGGTGGGTCTACGACGTATTTATACAAAGTTCATTTTTAGAGCAGGATTATAGCCTTACCTCAGTGAGGAAGGCAAAAAGAAAATAATGAAGTATTTTGCCAGCATTTCTATGGTTTTTTCAAGGATGTTTTTCGCTCACATTTTTTTTAAACGTAAATAAAAACAGTATTTGTTATTTTGTAACCTTTTTGTCTAGAAGAAACAATTTTCTTGAAAATATAAATGTAACGTAAACTGCAATTCCGATTTTTACACTTAAAAATGTATTCAATTTGCTTACATTTGCTAAGTAGAGTGAATTTCAAATATCAAGTTTCTTACAACATCTTGAAATTTTTTTATTCAAAAATTATTTTACCAAAAAGCAAAAACGTTACAAAAATGTAATCTCAATAGTTAACAACCGATGGCAAAAGGTTTAAAAAAATAAAATTACAAGCCATGCTTTCAACATTTTTATTGAAAAAGTGGTGTAAAATGCATTATACATCTGTCCAGCCGTTTTGCCATCATTAATTTCCAAAATATCTAAGTAGGGTATATGGCCCTATTTTGGACCTACTATGCAAAGCGTCAACACATTTCGCATTGTTCTCAGGAACGGTCTAACTAATTTGGCTCGTTTCAGGATTGTTTTGTGCCTTAATTTATGCTTAACAAAGTGTACTATTGAAATTTGGAAATAATTTAACCATTTCATTGTAATAAGCATTTCAAGTAAAACATTTTTTGGATGCTTTTTGGACTTATTGAATGTATTTTGGAGACATCGCTGAACCTATTTTGGACCCACACTCTGATTGGTTAAAATTTGGACAACTCGAATTGCGGCGTGCGGAGGCAACACGCACACTTACAAAAAACTCGGTTTGATAAACCAAAGGGCCTATCCACGATTATAATTTGGAAAATATTTATTTCAGAAATTAAATAATTATGATAAAACAATGGATTTGAATTTGAAAACGTGTTTTAATTATATTGAATGGAAACTCACGCATCTTTAGCAGGTCTCTGTCCTATTTAAAATTTTCGTATTCTTACGACCTAGTTGTTCAAGCATTAGAACATAAAAGACAACCCGTTATTAGTCGCAACCCGTTATTAGTCGCAATAAAAACACCTTAACTTAAAATTAAATGAATGACAGAGATACATAACAAGTTACAATGAAAAAAGGTTCTAAATTTTTCGCAGAGCTTAAGTTCCAATATGATTAAACAATGAAGACAGATGCCATTATGTTTTTGAAGCTTTTTATTGTGATTGAAAAGCTCTAATTGTGTTATTACACTATAATCACACCCAAAGGAAAAATATATCTCAAAATCTGCAACAGTGGATTTGCTGCAGAAAATGTCACATTTTATAACATTTTTTGCAGCAAGCCCGTAGATCATTTTTGCCCACGTGTAAACATTTCAGCGATCTGCAGTTCTCACCAACACATATAATGCTGGCCCATCCCCGAGCAACACTCCAAAGAGAAGCATATGTTGGTGCTCTTCCACTCATTTTTCATTTAGCGTCCATGGCACTGTGGTAGAGTGTCGGATCAATAACTAAGAAGTTGGTGGTTCAATCCTCGTTCTGATAAAGCCGTCGGTAATGTCGATAATTGTCGGTAACGGGCAAAAATGTCATACCCCTACATCGCAAAAAATGCATGAGGACAGTTTTCATGCAGATTCTGATATACTTTCATGCCGCCATGAATCAAAATCATGCGACCGCCGTTTGGGTGTGAGTACAAGCAAATCAAAGTGTTGCATTTAAAATAATTGAAACTATCAAAAAATATCAAAATAAGTTGCAACAAATTTTGAAATAATCATTGATTGTTGATGTTGATTTTAGGTAAACTATTTTGATATCGTTGCAAATTATCGTTGAACAAATCTCAAGAATTCAGTACAAAAATAAACTAATAAAAAAATGTATAGAACAAAATATAGGATTTTAATTTATTTTTCAAATATTATAAAAAAACAAAATCAATATATTATTAACTGGTACGAATTTTCTCATACTGTATGTCCCACGCCAATATGACGGAAGGTGATAATCATTGCATATCAATGTACCTTAAAAAAATGAAATATTTGTGACCTAGAAAATATTTTACTTGTGGATATTTGTTTTTTATTATATTTTAAGTTTTTTCATATATTATAATGGAGGCGCAAGATCATTCATAAAGCTTCGTTTTAGGTTTCACGAAGTATCGTGAACCTCCTTTTTAAAGTACGCAAAATTTTAAAATTGAATTAAAAATTAAAAAAAATGTTTCGTTTAAAATTGTCATTTGAAAAACAAGGTGCCTGTCACTGTGCTTCTTACAAATGTTAGCCTGAAAGTGAGCAAATTGAATTTTATTGTTCAATAGATCATTAAGGCTTCTTTTAGTTATTCATTCAAAAATAACAATTTAATATTTAAATTTATTAGCTTTGAAAAAAATATTTTCAAATTTGAGGTTAAGCTAATAAATCCAAATTTACTTACAAAACTGTTCTTCTCAAAATGCCTCTAAAACTGAAGATATTTTTTTGATTTCTGTTTCCATAACGTATAAAATTTGTAACCTAGAAACTTTTTTTCCGTTTATTTACTTTCTTTACTTTTACTTAACTTATTTTTC
Organism: Culex pipiens pallens; assembly: GCF_016801865.2. Lineage (NCBI taxonomy): Eukaryota > Metazoa > Arthropoda > Insecta > Diptera > Culicidae > Culex > Culex pipiens. The sequence goes on along the minus strand of NC_068938.1, from coordinate 183,605,367 downwards.
TTGAGAAAAACATGACGCTTAGAGAGTATTTAAATAATCCTCTTTATCAATGTTTTAAAAATAATTAACTAATAATAGTTAACTAACTTTTGAAACATTTAAAAATATGTAGAGTCGGAGTCGGAGTCGGAGCCAACCATTTGTTGAAAGCTGGAGTCGGAGTCGGAGTCGGAGTCGGCTAGAGTTGGTAGGCCGGAGTCGGAGTCGGAGTCGGAGCCAACCATTTGTTGAAAGCTGGAGTCGGAGTCGGAGTCGGCTAGAGTTGGTAGGCAGGAGTCGGAGTCGGAGTCGGAGCCAACCATTTATTGAAAGCCGGAGCCGGAGTCGGAGTCGGCTAATCTGAGAAAGCCGGAGTCGGAGTCGTTTGAAATATGACCCGACTCCGCAGCCCTGTTAAAAACAATGTAATATTTGAAAAAATATTTGTTTGAATACCAGGGTGCCTTTGATAGTCATAGTTTGTCTTGTTAAAAGCAGATTTGAGGTGTTCAAACATTATTTTTACTTCGAACTTACCATCACTTAGGTTGCTGATATAATTTTTAAGAAAATCATTTATGTCAATATTTAGTTAACTATGTTTATAAGCTTTTTAACATAATACATATAAATTTTAGGTAAAATTGTTAAAAATTCTGAACTTTGCGTAAAATTCGTTGAAATTAGTTTTGTTCATTAAATTATAGATTTATATTACTTGTTTAACTGAATTCAAAGAATGAATCAAAAGTTTTTACATTTTATATTCATTTTGTTTTAATGAAAATGCCTTTAAATTAGGAGATTATTTTGAATTATGTATCAGAAACAAATAATATTTAATAATATTTATTATTTACAAACTTATTTTACCTTTTCCTAGTAGAAGATTGTCCAAAGATTCCGAAAATGCATTCCGTTTTACGATTCAAAATCATGTTCATTGAGAAAATCATGACACTTTGAGACGATTAAAATAATGCTATTTATAAACATTTTCTTAATTATAGTTAACACCATCACTACTACACTTGCAAGTGTAACGTCACACGTCGAAAAATGACCTGTCACATTTTGTAGATGGGCAATATGTGTAAACAAAGTGAAATGAATATTTTTAAGTGGTGCTGACAAGGAAATTCACAAAAAATCATCAGCAGAATGATTTTCTTTTAGAAGTTCGGGAGCGATTTTCTTTTGCGTGATTTGCCTCCTCTCTCTTTCGCGGGTGAAAAAAGTTCGCAAGCAAAATTGATTGTTTTGTGATTATTTCATCTCTGTCTCCGACACTTATTTGATTTTATAAAAGATTTAAAAGACGTGCAGATGACAATTTAAAGCATTTTGACAAAGAACTTTGTCCTAAGGTTTCTATACGTGGTGTCAATCCAAAATTTTCGCGAAGCGAAAACGTTACGTGACGAATTCCCCTCTCGGCAAATTTCCCCTCTTTTTGGTGCACGCTGGTTGGATGAACGAACGTTTCCCAATCAGTCGATCGAGAGACGTGAGATTGATGTATCTAAAATCTCCCCCACTCCACCTCATAATTTTCGGATCGTCGACGAGCCAACAAAACTCGGCTCGGTCGGTCCCGAAAATTCATTCTATTGCTGGACGACGACGAGGACACATCAGAAGCAGATGGCCTGGTGGCCCGGTAGCAGACGGCCTGGAGGTCCGGGAGCAGATGGCTTGGAGGCAAGGACCAGCTAAGACATGCCGGTCGCGTGAGTCGATCATTGGAACTGGCCACCACCTGGAGTGGCCGGAGGCCCCGCGGATGTTCCGATGGGGGAACATTTTCCGGACCGTAAGAGTTGTGGCAATATGGGTATCAAACTTTAGGGATTTTGATACCGGACATGAAATTTGACATTTTGGCAGTAGTGGCCATAATCCGGAGTGGCCGGAGGCCCCGCGGATGTTCCGATGGGGGGACATTTGCCGGACCGTAAGAGTTGGGGCAATATGGGTATCAAACTTTATGGTTTTTGATACTGGATATGAAATTTGACATTTCGGCAGTAGTGGCCACAATCCGGAGTGGCCGGAGGCCCCGCGGATGTTCCGATGGGGGGACATTTGCCGGACCGTAAGAGTTGGGGCAATATGGGTATCAAACTTTATGGTTTTTGATACTGGACATGAAATTTGACATTTTGGCAGTAGTGGCCACCACCTGGAGTGGCCGGAGGCCCCGGGGATGTTCCGATAAGGGGACATTTGCGGAACCATAAGAGTTGGGGCAATATGGGTATCAAACTTTAGGGATTTTGATACTGGACATGACATTTGACATTTTGGCAGTAATGGCCACCACCTGGAGTGGCCGGAGGCCCCGGGGATGTTCCGATAAGAGGACATTTGCGGAACCATAAGAGTTGGGGCAATATGGGTATCAAACTTTAGGGATTTTGATACTGGACATGAAATTTGATGTTTCGGCAGTAGTGACCACAATCCGGAGTGGCCGGAGGCCCCGGGGATGTTCCGATGGGGGGACATTTGCCGAACCGTAAGAGTTGGGGCAATATGGGTATCAAACTTTAGGGATTTTGATACTGGACATGAAATTTGACATTTTGGCAGTAGTGGCCACCACCTGGAGTGGCCGGAGGCCCCGCGGATGTTCCGATGGGGGGACATTTGCCGGACCGTAAGAGTTGGGGCAATATGGGTATCAAACTTTATGGTTTTTGATACTGGGCATGAAATTTGACATTTCGGCAGTAGTGGCCACCACCTGGAGTGGCCGGAGGCCCCGGGGATGTTCCGATAAGGGGACATTTGCGGAACCATAAGAGTTGGGGCAATATGGGTATCAAACTTTAGGGATTTTGATACTGGACATGACATTTGACATTTTGGCAGTAATGGCCACCACCTGGAGTGGCCAGGGGGCCCCGGGGATGTTCCGATAAGAGGACATTTGCGGAACCATAAGAGTTGGGGCAATATGGGTATCAAACTTTAGGGATTTTGATACCGGACATGAAATTTGATGTTTCGGCAGTAGTGACCACAATCCGGAGTGGCCGGAGGCCCCGCGGATGTTCCGATAAGAGGACATTTGCGGAACCATAAGAGTTGGGGCAATATGGGTATCAAACTTTAGGGATTTTGATACTGGACATGAAATTTGACTTTTTGGCAGTAGTGGCCACCACCTGGAGTGGCCGGAGGCCCCGGGGATGTTCCGATGGGGGGACATTTGCCGGACCGTAAGAGTTGGGGCAATATTGGTATCAAACTTTATGGTTTTTGATACCGGACATGAAATTTGACATTTCGGCAGTAGTGGCCACAATCCGGAGTGGCCGAAGGCCCCGCGGATGTTCCGATGGGGGGACATTTGCCGGACCGTAAGAGTTGGGGGAATATGGGTATCAAACTTTATGGTTTTTGATACTGGGCATGAAATTTTACATTTCGGCAGTAGTGGCCACAATCCGGAGTGGCCGGAGGCCCCGCGGATGTTCCGATGGGGGGACATTTGCCGGACCGTAAGAGTTGGGGCAATATGGGTATCAAACTTAATGGTTTTTGATACCGGACATGAAATTTGACATTTCGGCAGTAGTGACCACAATCCGGAGTGGCCGGAGGCCCCGGGGATGTTCCGATAAGGGGACATTTGCGGAACCATAAGAGTTGGGGCAATATGGGTATCAAACTTTAGGGATTTTGATACTGGACATGAAATTTGACATTTTGGCAGTAGTGGCCACCACCTGGAGTGTCCGGAGGCCCCGGGGATGTTCCGATGGGGGGACATTTGCCGGACCGTAAGAGTTGGGGCAATATGGGTATCAAACTTTATGGTTTTTGATACCGGACATGAAATTTGACATTTTGGCAGTAGTGGCCACAATCCGGAGTGGCCGGAGGCCCCGCGGATGTTCCGATGGGGGGACATTTGCCGGACCGTAAGAGTTGGGGGAATATGGGTATCAAACTTTATGGTTTTTGATACTGGGCATGAAATTTTACATTTCGGCAGTAGTGGCCACAATCCGGAGTGGCCGGAGGCCCCGCGGATGTTCCGATGGGGGGACATTTGCCGGACCGTAAGAGTTGGGGCAATATGGGTATCAAACTTAATGGTTTTTGATACCGGACATGAAATTTGACATTTCGGCAGTAGTGACCACAATCCGGAGTGGCCGGAGGCTCCGGGGATGTTCCGATAAGGGGACATTTGCGGAACCATAAGAGTTGGGGCAATATGGGTATCAAACTTTAGGGATTTTGATACTGGACATGAAATTTGACATTTTGGCAGTAGTGGCCACCACCTGGAGTGTCCGGAGGCCCCGGGGATGTTCCGATGGGGGGACATTTGCCGGACCGTAAGAGTTGGGGCAATATGGGTATCAAACTTTATGGTTTTTGATACCGGACATGAAATTTGACATTTTGGCAGTAGTGGCCATAATCCGGAGTGGCCGGAGGCCCCGCGGATGTTCCGATGGGGGGACATTTGCCGGACCGTAAGAGTTGGGGCAATATGGGTATCAAACTTTAAGGATTTTGATACTGGACATAAAATTTGACATTTCGGCAGTAGTGGCCACAATCCGGAGTGGCCGGAGGCCCCGCGGATGTTCCAATGGGGGGACATTTGCTGGACCGTAAGAGTTGGGGCAATATGGGTATCAAACCTAATGGTTTTTGATACCGGTCATGAAATTTGACATTTTGGCAGTAGTGGCCACAATCCGAAGTGGCCGGAGGCCCCGGGGATGTTCCGATGGGGGGACATTTGCCGGACCGTAAGAGTTGGGGCAATATGGGTTCAAACTTTATGGTTTTTGATACCGGACATGAAATTTGACATTTTGGCAGTAGTGGCCATAATCCGGAGTGGCCGGAGGCCCCGCGGATGTTCCGATGGGGGGACATTTGCCGGACCGTAAGAGTTGGGGTAATATGGGTATCAAACTTTATGGTTTTTGATACTGGGCATGAAATTTTACATTTCGGCAGTAGTGGCCACAATCCGGAGTGGCCGGAGGCCCCGCAGATGTTCCGATGGGGGGACATTTTCTGGACCGTAAGAGTTGGGGCAATATGGGTATCAAACTTTATGGTTTTTGATACCGGACATTAAATTCGACATTTTGGCAGTAGTGGCCACAATCCGGAGTGGCCGGAGACCCCGCGGATGTTCCGATGGGGGGACATTTGCCGGACCGTAAGAGTTGGGGCAATATGGGTATCAAACTTTAAGGATTTTGATACTGGACATGAAATTTGACATTTCGGCAGTAGTGGCCACAATCCGGAGTGGCCGGAGGCCCCGCGGATGTTCCGATGGGGGGACATTTGCTGGACCGTAAGAGTTGGGGCAATATGGGTATCAAACCTAATGGTTTTTGATACCGGTCATGAAATTTGACATTTTGGCAGTAGTGGCCACAATCCGAAGTGGCCGGAGGCCCCGGGGATGTTCCGATGAGGGGACATTTGCCGGACCGTGAGAGTTGGGGCAATATGGGTATCAAACTTAATGATTTTTGATACTGGACATAAAAAGTTGCATTTGGCCATTATCTGAAATTAAGCAGTTCAAATATGCTAATGCTAAGCAGTTAAAATATATTGCTTATTAGGCAGGAAGTAATAAATAGACTACTGCAATGCACATTTTTTTGTGCCACTGTGAAAATCTGTTTCTGGAAATTTAGAATAACTATCTCGTAATCATTAAGAGCCCTGTAAAGGGTAGTTTTTAATGTCTGCTGTTCAAATTTCCTTTACTGCCGCCGATTGCTTGCAACAGCCTTGCAAAAACATTTCCGCATCTTGGTAACTTTCGAGTGGTGAAGGAAAGTAAATTGATTTCACTTCGATTTCTATTTCAGCTCCACTTGCAATTTCCGTCCCCTTAGTTCGATAGGACGGTTATTATAAGGGGGGAATTTGGACCGGACATTCTAATCGAAAATTTCAACAATCATCTTGCAAAGTTCTTTGTCATACTGGTCATGTGTAACATAACCACCTGCACCTTTTTTTATTTATAATTCACAAATTGATCGAGAACTGATCGAAAAATTGATTTGTTTAAAACTAGCACTTAGAACCTTTTTAAAACGAACTCAAGATTTATTAATTTAATTCATACGACTTTTTCAAAAACCACTCGTAAGCAATGTTGACAGCTCCTGTCACGGTGACAGCTGACGATTTAATGAACTAGGCCCTTTAGGTTTTTCAATCGTTTCCCCTTCAATTCCAACAGGGTAGCCAGTTTGCATTTTTTGAAGCAAAATTTAAAAATATGTGCAGCTAAATTGGTGATAATGATGTCAAGACAAAAATAAATCAACATCAGTTTAAATTTTGGGATCCTTTGCAATCGGTCCTAACAATCATCCAAATCTCTATCATCAATTTGCAATTTTATCGTTTGAAAAACATATTTTTGTTGTTGCTGTTAATCATTTGCTTTTTAAAACTTTGATTTCTTTCAAATAATTACAGTAAAGGACTGCAATTTCAAAATATTAAATTAAAAAATTTCAATTAATTTCAATGAAATATCGAAACATTGATAAACAAAACTGGCAACACCTCTTTATACATGTGTTGGTGATAGCCTTGAACCGACGGCAAAGTAGCTCCAAAAACTGATCCAACGCAGGTGATTTGAAAAAATATTTTGAATTGAGTTTTTTTCGATAATAGAATAGTTATTTCAATGGTTTAGTGACGAAAAACATAAAAGCATTAAATAGACAACAGTTACATTGCTCGGAAACCGGACGAAATTGCTTGGTGTCAGTGCAAAACAGAAAAAATCATCAAGGTGTCGTAAGCCAAATCCGATAAGCAACGAGGCCGGAAAATTTGGACCTAATCGATGTGCTAGGAAAATGGTAGGAAATACAAATGGCATTGAAAAAAGTGGCTGAAAAAGCGGAAATAATCAAAAATGTTAACATTTTTGGAAGAGGTAAGCTACAAAACGATCCTGCTTACACTTTCTGTTGGATGGATTCAGTGAATTTGTACTTTAAAAGCCTGAACTACCTCGATCAATAAAAATAGGTCCAAAATAGGTACTAGGTCCAAAATAGGGTCATATACCCTATTGACGAAAGTTTTATTTTTTTCGAAAAATAATTTTTTTGCGTTGTTGTACATTGGGATTTCATAAAAATTCGTAACATTTTTAAACAAGCCCAAACATGCTTAATATGATTATCAATGCAGAAAAATGCATTTTAATTGTTTTCAGTTGATTAGACTAACTATTTTCATGGAAATTTTGAAGTTTTTATGTAAAAATATTGTTTTGCCCCCTGATTTTTCAGACCTTTTTGAAGGGGGGGGGGGGGGGGGCGACATAAACTTTGAAAAATATTTGCAACGGCCTAATTTGTTCTCTACCGTGATTTTTTAAAATGTTTGAAGGAGGTTAACAAAACCTTTTTTAGGGTTTGCAATGGCCTTATTGAAAAAAAAAAATCGTCCAGTATATTTTGTCACATCGTATTTGCTTGCTGATAAAGTTAATGTTTATTCTGTTATGCGTTCCAGAATTCCAATGACATTTCCAAAGAAAATGTTGTTAAAATAATTTTGCATACAAATTTGATATCATTTTTAACATCCCTGAAACAAGAATAAATTAAAAATTGAAGATTTTTTTTATATTGTTCCAGTATTTTTTTAATGTTGTACGATGTTATACTTTTTCTGGATCGCAACATCTTTAGAAGAGATCATTTAGAACAAGGGCGGGCAAAAAAGAGATTTTTTTCATGTTAAAAATTCTAGTGAAATATTCAAAATTCTGTAAGTTTCTGATTGATTTGGTGTCTTTGGCAAAGTTTTAGGTATGGCTAATAAGTTTCAAATGACATAAAGCCATCTTTTGAAATTTATTTTATTGAGCTAAAGCATAAGTATTTTTTCGAGATTTTCTTCGCTTGGCGTCACCGGATATATTTTTTTTGAAATGATTAGAAAATTTTCTAACAAAATGCTTTAAAAATATTGAAGATTAGACCATGGTTGCTGAGATGCAGCCTCCGAGAGAAAATCACACAAAAAACGTTTTTTTTTTACATCATCAAACTAATGTTGAATTTATAAAGGACGATAAGCTAGCAAATTTATGTCCGATTTGAAATGTAAAATAATAAAAGTATTGTAAATTAGTCCAACTTTTAAAATATATTAGTATTTTTCCAAATCAACACAAACATTTAGTATGATCAAAAATAAATGTTTTTAGCCCTTTTCTCAAAACATATTTTATAAAATAGTCAAGCTTGATCATGAGTTTTACGGTTCAAAAAAGTCAAGTTATCAAAAAATAAAATAACAAATTAGAGGACGGTGATCGATATTGAAATTTATGATAAGATCTTTTAAATTGCAAATTATATTTACATCCATGTAAAAAAAATCAAAATATTTTTTTTAACCAGCATTTGCCAAAGTAGGGTGTTGCCGCAAGTATCGTGCGTTACTGTGTACTCCCTCGACGTATTTGACAGACTGAAAAGATCAAGGTCAAAGGGAGGATAATTAATTTCAGCCCAAGAAAGGAGAAGGTTTCGATTTAGTTATTGGTACATGCCAAGTTTAGTTTATATTGTTACGAATTAGTTTAGAAGAAACTCTAGTTTTAGTTCAACACTGTAAAAGTGAGTTAATCTAAACATTTAACCTAAATAATAATAAATTTGAATAAATTACAGCTTTGAAGCTGACTGAAACAAGCTGCCCTCAAAACGGTGTGTGGATTATTCGACTATTCGCAACAGTAGGGTGTAATATAATTATATGAAAAAAATAAAGCTGTCCAAATTTAGTGAGCACATCAACTTTTTGCTTCCTTATAGCGTCCTAAACAACTCCCCAATGTTTGGCCAAAGCGATTCAATTTTCTATGGAAATTTGTAAATAAAAAAAAAACATTTTTTTTATGTTGATATTTCCAAAATCCACCTTTCACGCTATATAAAACCCGGATTCGTGCTCTACAACTTTCCCGAAGAGAGTATGGTGCTAACTTGCTCCTGAAAGAAGATACAGCGTCATCAAAACTCGTCTAAAATGTGCCTTTCGAGCAAAAAACACATTTTAGACGAGTTTTGAACACGCTGTATTTTTTTATAGGAGCAAGTTAGCACCATACACAGAGAGATCCAGAGCATCAAAATATGAGTCCGGTTATGATATTAGCGGGAAATGCGTATTTTTAAAAATATCAAAATTAAAAAAAATTGATGTTTCACATATAAATTTACATGGAAAATTGAATCGCTTTGCGCAAAGTGAGGACTGAACCAATCGTTCTCAAACTTTGGGGAGTTGTTTAGGACCCCAAAATAAACTGAAAAATTGCTTCAATTTTGTTTTTACACCCTAATGGTATAGCTTAAGAAATAACGTGTACAAAAATGAGATATTCAAAAATGGCTATTTTGCGCAATCTAGTTTTTTTTTGTGTAAAAAGATGAACTGAAAATTGGGTAAGTTTTTTTAAGCATATTGTTATTTTAATCCGTTATCAGATGTAACATTGGGTCTGGGGGTGAAATTGGGTTATACAAAAATGCTGAAAATTGTCAAAATCTCACTTCCCAGACCCAACTACACCCCTGATGACGGAAGCCTCGTTGTTTGGACAACTTTCATTTTAAAAGTTTTTTTGAAAGTTTGCATGAAAACTTGCGTGGGAAAACTAATTATGCAAAATGACTAATGTGGTCATAGAAAAGGTAAACATAAAGTTGCATCCAAATCAAAAATTATAAAATTTAATTTCCAAAGGAATTTTTCCTTCTTCAGATAGTTGCTCTTAGATTTATCTTAGAACCAATAATATTATTAGAATCATTATTTGAAAATCAATTATATTTTAAGTTTGATCAGGTGACAATTTTCTTATTATTTTTTGAGTAAAAAATTCATACAGGCACACAAATTTGCAAAATTGGGGCTAAATGTACTGGGAAATAAAAAGGTAAAACATTTAGTGAAACTGTTTGAATTCTTTTATTTCCAATACAAATTTAGAATTTAATAAAGACTAAATTTTTAGTTAAAGTATAAAAACAGAACAGATGATTGATAAATTTGGTTATTGAATGCAATTACAGCTTTTGTTCCTCATCCCAAGTGCACACCTCGCAAAAATTAGTGCCATACTTAATGCAAACAAGCCCCTTTCACAACTCTTACCTCAATGCAATATTTATAATTGCATAATTAACGTAATTGCATTTCATTCAACTCACCTTAGCTCCCCAGCTCGCCTTACAAGTAGGTACATGTGTTGATTTAACCTCATGCAAAGCGAAAAAAAAACTGCCTACCTTGGCTAGAAATTCAAACCCATTGAAAACATTTTGACTGTAAAATCAGCCATAATTGGAACCGATTATGATTAAGAGATTTCTTTTCACGCCGAGGCCTTTTTTTCTCTCACCTCCTCATTAAAACCCGACCCGTTTTATTCTACAACCTCGAAAGCCAAAGGCTGTAAAGGTGAGGGATAACTCCACCATCCAACGAAGGTTAAAACAGTTGAAACTCGAAGAGAAAAGCGAACAACGCGATGAAGACATCCACTCGCGGGGAGAGGGTTGAAAACTTTTAAAATGATTACAAGATTAATTTGATGATTTAACACTTTAACCGTTTCGAGGGGGGCGGCTCGTCGGCGGTAATCTCCGGGATCGGATCGGATCGGGCTCCGATTCAGGGAGCGTGTTAAACAGGTTAAGAGAGTTGTGCGGTGAGCAGAAGCACCGATTTGAGAGGGCTGATCAATCGAAGCCAGCCGTGACGAGACGGCGGGTGCATGTAAATTGATGTTGGGAAAGGTTCGGGATTTGGCCGACTCGTGGGATGATTATGGGCTTTTTCAGGTCCAGCCCGACAGGTAGCGTCAAGTGTCGAAGGGTTTAGCGATTGGAAGTTGGTCACGGCGTCTTTTTCAGGGGGGTAGTATTTTTTGAGAAATAGCAAGAAAACTGTCATATACATATGAAAGTGTGGAACATCCCCGTTCATTTGCGGGGCGAACGAAAATCTTTGGTCGGGAAAAATCAAAGTTATCCTCATTTGAAGTTTTTGAACTTTTTTCCTATGGGGCCAAATTTCGTCTATTTCAATTTAGTATTGTTATAAGTCTACATGGGAATGATTTATGGTTCAGATCATATGATTTCTTATGGGAAATGATGCAAGGAACATTTTTCCTGAAGCACGCAAAGTGATTGAAAATAAGGGAAAACAGTTATAAAGGTTTTGTTGGAAATTTGGGAGATTTTCTGATAAAATTGCACACCCCTTTCCCAAAACCGCAATGTTTTTGATATTCAGATCATTATTTTGATTAATTCTTTTTTGAGAAATGTTTCTGGGCCCATTGAGTATTTAAATCACTACAGAAAAGTGTAATTGGTTGGGTTTATGCTCAACTGTAAGCCACTTTTATGAATTTTGGATTTCAACCGAATCAACATATTTTTGTTTGTTTTTGTTATAAAATGTACCGTTTCCATTAGATTTTCACATTTGTATTAGTCTTTAAACCTCACAAGAGATCTCGTACTTATTTTGAGGCCAGGTGATAATATTGTAAATCAAGGGAAAGATCGAAGCAAGCCGTGCGCGCGCTGACGTTTGCAAATTTCACTCCGTGGTTTTTCTTCTATTCAATTTTTTTTGAATTTTCATCCAAAAATTACGGTGTTATCCGGTGGAAAAGGTGGTGGTCAAGGAAAAGCGGTTCAGCAGTGATTTGCAGTGGAAAATTAGGAGCACAACCTTCTGGATTTTCCAAAAAGGAGTATGGTGTAAGCTCGAGCCTGTTGCAGAAATCAAAGCTGGTTCTAAGATTCCAACGGAGGAATCATCACGGTCAGAATTCTCCAGCAGCAGAAACTTATTAGCAGATGGAAATCTGCATTTGGTACACTTCCACGGGCAACGGGTGGGTCCGTCGTCAACGTCGGCTGTTTCAAGATTGGCGATGGAGGTTTAGCGGATCGCAAGTTTAACAAATCGGACACCCGAAATTCAAATGAAGCTTGTCTTGAAGATATTATTATTCGGTGAGCCCGTTCTTTTTATATAAAACAGAAAACCCTCTCACTAATATTCTAACATTCGCTCACACCAATTAAGACATCCATCCAAAACAAACATAAAAATAAAAATCTGCTTACTAAATACGCGCTGATTTCTTATCCACAGATAAGACATCGGAAGTTCTAAATAACGTTTGTATCCAATTGATGCAAACGTTCTTTAGAGCGGGGCTTGTCGGTTCAAGCTGAGGTACCTCGCGTACGGCTAGCCTACGTAGAAATGGGTCACCGAAGCTCGGCAGAGCTAACACCCTCCAAATGCCTATGCGAGTTATTTGCATGTATAGAATGGAAATCTAAAATACATGGAAACAACTCAATTTGTAAGATGCGACCGCGTGGTCCCGTTTGGTTGGTTGCACACACACACACACACACAGGTGATAATATTGTAAATCAAAATCAAATCAAACCATCCACATTAACGACCCCAAGTCCTTTGGGGTCTCTATTCCAAGTTTCTGTTCGAACCTAGGAGTCCGAAGGCTTGAATGGGGAGAGCAGCCAAACCTCTTTCTACTCCAAAGAACCTTCTACCCCAGTGTTTGAACTGACGACCTTTGGATTGCGAGTCCAACCGCCGCCAGCGATTCCACCGGAGTAGGCTTGGTTTGGTTTGTTTGTAATTATGGCATGGAGACGACTCCTACACCTGGAATAACTTACCGGCCTAACAACAACCAAGGCCGGGACCGACGTTTTACTTCCTCATCCGATGGAAGGTTGGAGCAGATGGGAATCGAACCCAGGATCATCCGCTTACAAAGCGGACAGCGTAACCATTCGGCCACGCACTGCCACTGTGATCAATTATTTGTGTGTTTTTTAGCAAAACAATTTAATTGTTGTATTGCTCGTTGTTTCAAATTTGGATGCCAGACTTGTTTAGTATGTTAAGCTCAATTATTTGAGATTAAATTAATAGATTTACATACATTTAAACTTTTTAATGATTTTTACGCAATATTTATGTTATAACCAATAATTGCAAGTTCAACTCTGTAGTTTCAATACAAATAATATAGCCCAAATGAAAATACAAATTAACAAAAGGCATAGAAATAGAAACGCTGTGATTGTATTTACACTGCATGTCTCAATTAGATACAAAACATATCATGTGGACCATGTACTCACAAAAAAAAAGTAAAAATTTAATGTAAACGGTACATTTTATAACCAAAACACACAAAAATATGTTGATTCGGTGAAATCCAAAATTCATAACTGTGACATACAGTTGAGCTTAAACCCAACCAATTACACTTTTCTGTAGTGATTTATATACTCAATGGGTCCAGAAACATTTCTCAAAAAAGAATTCCTCGAAATAATGATCTGAATATCAAAAACATTGTGGTTTTTGGGAAAGGAGTGTGCAATTTTATCAGAAAATCTTCCAAATTTTCTATAAAACCTTTATAACTTTTTTCCCTTATTTTCAATCACCTTGCGTGCTTCAGGAAAAATGTTCCTTGCATCATTTCCCATAAGAAATCATATGATCTGAACCATAATTCATGCCCATGTAGACTTATAACAATACTAAATTGAAATAGACGAAATTTGAAGTTCAAAAACTTCAAATGAGGATAACTTTGATTTTTCCCGACCAAAGATTTTCGTTCGCCCCGCAAATGAACGGGGATGTTCCACACTTTCATATGTATATGACAGTTTTCTTGCTATTTCTCAAAAAATACTACCCCCCTGAAAAAGACGCCGTGTGGTGTTTAATGCGTGGCAGATCAAATTATAGAAAATTATCGAGAGGAAAATCATAGGATACTGTCGGTGGAAGTGAAATTTTGGGTAAACGTTTTATTTAGGACATGCACTTGTTGGAGTGTCTAGTATAGAAATTTTACTTTGATTTGTCGTGTTTTCTGCCACTTTTAATAGGAAATTAGGCACATATTTTGTTTTAAGAATCACTTTAATTTGCATGTTATTTTTTTCTCACTACTTAGTTTCTAGTAGTCATTTGGTTTTATGTCATTGTTTCATTTAATTTTTGTAGATATATTATCATTTTCCCGACTATTTGCAGTTACTTTTTCCCCATTTTCGTTTTAATTTATGTACAGAAATTTTATTGTTTGTTTCGAAATGTTTTTCTACAACTACAAAATTGCTTTTAAATGCAAAAAATAGTTAAATTTTTGTTTCCATTATTATTAATTTCAAAAATAATGGCGATGCAAATATTGTAAAAAGTGTTTCTAAATGCATTTAACACTAGTTCAGTTGGTTTGCAATCAAAAGTTTTCAAAAAAAGTGGCGAAAAAACAAATTTAGCGAAAAAAAAACATATTGCGTTCAAGCCTGAAAGAAAACAAACAACAACAATTTCAAATGAAATTTGTACCAGCCTAATGCCCAGATAAAAAATAAAAAAACGTTGCTGACATTAACAAATTTTCTTTTCAAAATACTTGAAATTTTTGACATTTAAAAATCATACTTAAATGTTTTTGTCAGAAGAATGATCTCTTTTTTCAAATAAGTTAGATTTACAGTATGTGATTTCTGTGAGTTTTTGCAATTTAAAAAAATGTGCAGTTCCTTTGAAAAAATTAAGTCTATTCGACAAATTCTGTATTTTTTGTATTATTTTAATCACGAGCAATTTTGTAGGTGCAAATATTTTTTAATCAATAAATTTGAATTCTTTTCAGGTTTTTTGAATTTTTTTTTCTGTTTTAATACAACATAGAAGTTCATGAGTTGAAAAAAACATTTTTTTTGATTTCTTTTTAGCATTACACCGTTGCAAATATTTTTCAAAGTTTATGTCGCACCCCCCCCCCCTCCCTTCAAAGTTGACCTGAAAAATCAAGGGGCTAAAAAAATATTTTTTAGAAAAACTTCAAAATTTTAATGAAAATCAATGTTTAACCTACTGAAAACCAGTTAAAATGCATTTTCCCGCGTTTATAATTATATTTAGCATGTTTGAACTCCTTTGAAAACGTTTTAAATTTTCATGAAATACCAATGTACAGTCCCACATTTTTTTAAGGGGAAAAAAAATCCGTCAATACCTCGATATTTTCAAAACTAATGATTGGAAAGCAACTGTACGCCTGTAAATAGCATTTTAATACACTTTTTTCATCCAAATGTTGAAACCTAGGCTTGTAATTTCAATTTTCATATTTTTTATTTTTTGGCCCCCCCCCCCCCCCCCCCCGACTTTGGTCAGAGCCGAGGGACATAAACTTTGAAAAATATTTGCAACGGCCTTACTAGTTCTACTACAGTGTTGAGATTCGAGTGAGAAGAAGGAAAGCTTTTCTCACTCGCGAGCGAGCAAGAGAACTTGTAGTCCTTTTCTCTTCTCGCTTGCGCTCGCCTTTTTTCTCGCGTTCTCGTTCTCACCGCGAGCGCTCGAGAGCGCTTCGTGCTAGCCTTTCGTTCCAAGATAGCAATTTGTTTATCAGGTTTATGAATGCGAAGGACACGATGGTAAAGAGGTGTAACTTCAATAGTTGTGTTGTTTTTTTTCTTCGTTGCCAACTTGTTTTACTTCTTGCGAACGGGCAATTCTTTCTCACGAGCTAGCCCTTTCGCAAACGGGGGAGAGAACGGGCAATCGGCGAGTTTCTCTCGGCAGCTCGGGACTCGCGGCGAGAACTTTTGTTGTGGGTGTTTGCATTTTTTTAAATATGAACTGATTTTTGAAAATCACTCAAAGATATCTTTGAATTAATATAAACTTTATCAATGGATTTTAGGCTTCCACCAAAATGTCCATTTGGCGTAATGAACTTCTGTGAAATTTAACAGAATCTTTCAATAAGCAAATTTTTATGATTATATGATTAATTTTATTTAGTTAATTTAATAACTTAAAACATTTCAGAAAAACAGTCATTACACTTCGCTCAAGACAAAATCTGTGAAATGTGACGATGACACATCGGTAAAAGAGAGAAAACCCAACTTAATCGTTTTAAAAAGATTGAAACCCAACCAAACAGAGACAGATCAAATAAATTGTTTGACACAGCTTCTGACAAATTCACCATTTCCTGTGACTCTGTGTCTCCACGACGTGTCGCGACGAAAATTAGCTTCCATCATTCATAAAACAAAATTAAAAAAAAAAAACTCGTCCCCACACAAACTTTGACGCCACAAGGGTCCAAAAGCGGTTAAGCTTTCGGGAAAGCCTATTAAAAACGGCGGCCTCAACCCTCCGAAAAGGAATGGAACGCACAATGGAACGTGTGGAGTGCTGCATAATGACAAATCACGTTTAATTCCAGGTGTGACAGCTTCCAGCGACGCAGTCAGAGCGCTCCAAAGTGGCAGATGACAAATCTCTGTCACTGCGATCAAGATCTTCGACGCGTTGGAGTTGAAGTCTCGTCAACTGCTGCTTCTTTTTTCGTGTCTCAGCTTAGGATAGAGCCAATTTCGTTTGCTGATGATTTGCGTGTTTTTTTTTCTTTCTATATTTTTGTTAGGTGAATTTGGACAGAATTCCCGGGAGGATGGCCAATTATGCACTTGAGACAAACACCACGCCACTCGACCTTTTGTCAAGTTAGGACTGCAAAGTGTCTGTCCAGAGGCGACTGACAATTCAATTTGGGATCTAGATTATCTCAGCGACAAAAAATCTCGAATATGATCGAGAAGTGGCGTGAGAAATGAATCTTCGCGAGAGTGAAGAAATCTCAGGAGAAGCAGACTTGCTTTAGACGGGGAGAGGGAAAGATAATTGAACTTACCTGGGTCGTGGGAGGACTAGTTTGTGACAAATGACTTCCTAAGTGGTACGGAGCACCTGGTGCGAAGTAGCTGGGTGTGATACCTGTGTGCGAAACGAGAATGAGAACGGGGCGCGATGAGACAGGGAAGAATAGTGTTTTGTAATGTTTTGTAGTAAAGGTTAGGTTAGGTGTGGGAAACAAAGGTGCAATAAATCATCGAAGAAACGGAAGGAAGGTAGTCTAGCAATGCTTGGTGTTTATCAATAAATTATTATTAGAATAATTTCTTCAAATATGAAAAAGCTATTAAGTTTTGATCTCCAAGTTCGATTTTACGAATGGTTAAAAAAAAGATCAAAAATCGAATCATGAGAAGTAGTTTTTATTCATTTTCTTAAGAATGAACCCATGCAATCGAAAATCTGTGAAATTGGAGTGCTTGATCGTCTAAAACGTAACCAAATTAATATTCTCCATATTCCACAACCGCCATATCCACCATAATCTTGGATTGCAAGATTGCTTTTTGCAAAGGCATCGGATAGGTACTGCTATTTATTCGAATATGTGGAAAATTTTGAGCATATTCAAATATTTTCTTCAATTAAATTTAAACATTCCAAAGCTTTTTGCAGCTATGATATTTCAACTACGACATTTAGTTGAAATATCATAGCTGCAAAAAGCTTTGGAATGTTAAATAACAAAAGAGTTTTTTTTTATTTAATTGAAAAAACTATTTAAATATGCCCAAAATTTTCCACATATTCGAAAAAATGCAGTACCTATCCGATGCCTTTACGACATATTTATAAAATATTATTTAAAATGTATTAATGTAAAATAGAAATCAAATCCGAAATGGTTTTAATGTAAAATCGAATTTGAAATCGAAAAGTTCTTTAATTTTTTTTTACAATGTGCACCGTCTTCGAAATAGCAACATTACCACTTTAAGTTTGATTTTAACTTAAAATTAGCAATTTTTCGATGATTTTTTAAAAAGTACCGTAAAACGGGGTGACTTTGATAGGTCTGAAATTTTTCCGCAAATGCGTACGGACTGCTATAAAATCATACTGGCCATGATAGAGAAGTGTTCAAAGAATTTCAAGAAGCAGTTTTCATAAAATATGGATAAGTTTACATAGTTAGTTAACTATAATTAAGAAAATGTTGATAAAAAGCATTATTTGAATGTTCTCAAAGTGACATGATTTTCTCAATGAACATTATTTTGAATCGGAAAACGGAATACATTTTCTGTTTCTTGTGGCTTTTTAACAATTATACCTAAAAGTTACATGTGTTTTATTAAAAAGCTTTTAAATTAAGTTAACTAAATATAAAAATTAGGTTTTTCTTAAAAACGATATGAACAACCTTAGCAATGGCAAATTTCATGGAAAATAAAGTTTTCAAATCTTAAATCTGATTTTAATAAGAAAAACTTTTTAACAGTCATCCCGGAATACAAAATAAAAACAATCAACACAACTATATTTTCAAACAATTAAAAAAAAATCAAAAAAAATGCATGCACCCTGTGCGGCCTACTCTTGTACATGTCATAAAAATAATAATCTGGAGAAAAACCTCAACACTTGGAAAATATTCCAAAAATAAATTAAAATTCTTTCAATGTCACCCTGGTTTACGGTATTTATGTGTAATCATTCCAGAAAATATTTTTGTTATAGTAGATTGAACTTCTGGATGCTAAGGTACGACGAATAAAAGAAAAACAAACAGGAAAATTGAAATTTTTCTATCCTTACCCAAACAGCCCCTATTTTGAATGCCAGTATCTCAGCAAATTATCGTCCAATATTCAATGTCAAAAAATGAAACATTTGTGAAATTTTCTGATATTTTCAAAAAAATAAACAGTTTGAAAATTTTGGAATTATACATAAAATCCAATTATGTAATATTAGGTAAAATTTCTATTTTTGCCAACATTTTTTTCAAACATTAAGAGCGAGTCCACGAACAGGGCATACCCCTTTGTATGGGACGTCGTTTGGACCTCACCAATCTGCCTGAAATTTACAGGGGTTGTTTGTACATATAAAACTAGCATCTGGCCAAAATATGAGCACTCTAGGTCAACGGGAAGTGGGGCAAATCGGGACACAAAGTTTGAAGGTTCAAAAACGTCAAAAATCGTAAAAAGGCTGTAACTTGGGCAAAATTCAATTTAATTTCAAAATTCAAAATGCATCTGAAAGGGCTTGAAAAATGCAACAAAATGCAGGGTAGAGCATCCCAATTGGTTGAATCTAAAGGGAGTTATTGGCATTTTAGTGAAAAAATTGCATATATTTCAAACTAAAATAAAAAAGTGTTCCATCCAGATATCAACTCGGTTCGACCTGCAACTTGTAGGGGACATCTGGGACTACCATCTGAGACTGAGACCGCTTTGGGTAAGGCAGTTTAACATATTAAATAGACACTTTTACTTTTAGTGAATTTTTTGGTTGTAAATTTTTGCTCGGGGGACCCCTTAGATCCCATTTTCTGATGATAATTTTATCATATTCGTGTTTCTGAGACAATTTCACAATAGAAACATGCAAAAAAATGTTTATTTTCATCCATTTTAACCCTTTAAAAATGAAAGTTAAAAAAAATCTTCGATTCACATTTATTGAAATTCAAGTTCGTTTCCAAGGATACTAGATGACACCAGAAAAAAGCAGCATCTCAATTTTTTTAACTTTCATTTTCTAAAGGGTTAAAATGGATGAAAATAAACATTTTTTTGCATGTTTCTATTGTGAAATTGTCTCAGAAACACGAATATGATAAAATTATCATCAGAAAATGGGATCTAAGGGGTCCCCCGAGCAAAAATTTACAACCAAAAAATTCACTAAAAGTAAAAGTGTCTATTTAATATGTTAAACTGCCTTACCCAAAGCGTTCTTAGTCTCATATGGTAGTCCCAGATGACCCCTACAAGCTGCAGGTCGAACCGAGTTGATATCTGGATGGAACAATTTTTTATTTGAGTTTGAAAATTGTGCTATTTTTTCACTAAAATGACAATAACTCCCTTTAGATTCAACCAATTGGGATGCTCTACCCTGCATTTTGTTGCATTTTTCAAGCCCTTTCAGATGCATTTTGAATTTTGAAATTAAATTGAATTTTGCCCAAGTTACAGCCTTTTTACGATTTTTGACGTTTTTGAACCTTCAAACTTTGTGTCCAGATTTGCCCCACTTCCCGTTGACCTAGAGTGCTCATATTTTGGCCAGATGCTAGTTTTATATGTACAAACAACCCCTGAAAATTTCAGGCAGATTGGTGAGGTCGATGCGAGATGGGTATGCTTTGCTCGAGGACTCGCTCTTAAATTATTCGGCAAAATTTGCCTGTACTTTTTTATGCCTCAGAAGTTGCTAGGTTTTGTCCTTCAAAAATATATTTAAAAAAGTCAAAAAAAAATCAAAATTTATAATAATAAGTTTTCTTTTCAAAACATTTCAGCAAAATTACATTAAAAAATATACATTGCTGAAAAAATAATCATTTTACAAACGATTTTAATTTTTTTCAAGGGCTGCATAGTGCATAATCGAGTCTGCTAACTTTAAACAGTTTTGTATGGTGCGTATAAAACTTTGTTCAGAGTTGTTGTTTGAGATGGAATTGGTTCTTTTTGAAGAGCCGAAGTCGCTAAATTACCAGAAGCTGGAGTCGAAATCGGAGTCACTTAAAAAGATATTTGGCTTTGCAGCCCTGCTTTTTTACAATTAAATTTTACAATTGAATATAATTTTTAAAAAATAATAATGTATTCATCGAAATATTTATGGATTCATTATTCAGATACCTGAATACATTTTTGAGTTATTTTTTTCATTTTGGTCTTTTAGGGGTTAACAAAAAATAGATATTATTTGTGCAACTTTTTCTTAAAGATCTTTTAGCAAAAGCACCTCAAGTTGGCTAATTAGCACAATGAGGTTCAATTACAGCAGAGCTTAGGTCTTTTAACGGCTTGTGGCCTCAAAAATGATAATCTAAAAACTTTAAAAGTAGCCTCGTTGATTGACAAAATCGCCATATAAATTATTTAAAATAGTTCAAAACAAACAACATGTTAGTGACATTAATTTAGTTTGGCCCCATTTTGTTCGGTACAGTTTGCCATTCAATTAATTGTTTCATGTGATTCAGATGACCAATTCTCTGAAATTTCGGTCATTTGATTTTTTTTGGCTGAAACTTTTTTGGTACCTTCGGTATGCCCAAAGAAGCCATTTTGCATCATTAGTTCGTTCATATAATTTTCCATACAAATTTGGCAGCTGTCCATACAAAAAAGATATGTGAAAATTCAAAAATCTGTATCTTTTGAAGGAATTTTTTGATCGATTTGGTGTCTTCGGCAAAGTTGTAGGTATGGATATGGACTACACTGAAAAAAAATGATACTCAGTAAAAAAAATTGGTGATTTTTAATTTCACTTTTTGTCACTAAAACTTGATTTGCAAAAAAACACTATTTGTATTTATTTTTTGTTTTTTGATATGAGTACATCAAATGCCAACTTTACAGAAATTTCCAGAATGGGCAAAAACTCTTTGACTGAGTTATGATTTTTTGAATCAATACAGAACTTTTCAAAAAATCAAAATATTGGTTGCCAAAAATTTTCAACTTCATTTTTCAATGTAAAAACGAATTTGCAATCAAAAAGTACTCTACTGAAATTTTGATAAAGTGCACCGTTTCCAAGTTATAGCCATTTTTAGGTAACTTTTTTGAAAATTGTCGCAGTTTTCAATTTTTTTAAATTAGTGCCCATGTTTGCCCACTTTTGAAAAAAAATATTTTTGAAAAGCTGAGAAAATTTTCTATATTTTGTTTTATTGAACTTTAGTGATACGACCCTTAGTTGCTGAGATATTGCAATGCAATGGTTTAAAAACAGGAAAATTGATGTTTTCTAAGTCTCACCCAAACAACCCACCACTTTCTAATGTCGATATCGCAGCAACTAATGGTCCGATTTACAATTTTAAGTTTGAAACATTCGTGAAATTATCCGATCTTTTCGCAAAAAAATATTTTCAAAAAATGTAAATCAAGACTAACATTTAAAAAGGGCGTAATATTGAATGTTTGGCCCGTTTGAAATGTTAGTCTTATTTTAAAATTTTGGAAGTATTGTTTTCGAAAAGATCGGAAAATTTCACGAATGTTTCATATTTTAACATTTTAAATCGGACAATTATTTGCTGAGATATCGACATTAGAAAATGGTGTGTTTTTTGGGTGAGACTTAGAAAACATCAATTTTCCTGTTTTTAAACCTTTGCATGGCAATATCTCAGCAACTGAGGATCGTATGAACAAAGTTCAATGAAGCAAAATATAGAGAATTTTCTCAGCTTTTAAAAAAAATAATCAAAGTTGGGCAAACATGGGCACTAATTTAATAAATGAAAAACTGCGATTATTTTCAAAAAAGTTACCTTAAAATGGATTTAACTTGAAAACGGTGCACTGTATCTAAAATTCACTGAAGAACTTTTTGATTGCAAATTCGATTTTACATCGAAAACTCATGTTGAAATTTTTTTGCTGCCAATATTTCGGTTTTTTTTAAAAAACCTGTTTTGATTCAAAAAATCATAACTCGGTCAAAGATTTTTTGCCCATTCTGGAAATTTCTGAAAAGTTGGCATTTGATGTCCTCTAAAACATATAAAAAAAAAAAAATTAAAAATAGTGTTTTTTTGCAAATCAAGTTTCAGATAAGTGCTCAATAACTTGTTAGTTTAAGAAAAAGATAGAGAACCAAAGAACGGTGCCTAAAAAAATCGATTCACGGTTTAGACAGGTCTTCTATGTTATTTGGTTGGAAAATGTTATAATACGATTAATAATGATTTAAAAATTCAAATATTAAACTTAATAACAATTAAAAAAATAAACAAAATAAAAAAATGTCACATACTCCACTCACCTGCCCGCAGCGCGTCCACCGGCACGGACGGATAGGTCATCGGGTAGGGGTAGCCGTCCCGTCGGATCGGTTTCGGTTTCCGCCGCGGCCGGTACTTGTAGTCCGGGTGTTCCTTCATGTGCATCGCCCGCAACCGTTTGGCCTCGTCGATGAAGGGCCGCTTTTCGTCCTCCGTCAGCAGCTTCCATTCGGCTCCTGGTGAGAGTGAGAGGTGGGAGAGAGAGAGTTTTCATCATTGAAAAGAAGTTCAGCACTTTTGTATGAAATTAAAACAAATTTGAACAGGACCGACAAAAAGAGCAACTGATGTTCTGTTAGTTCGATCAACAAAAACTATTTATCTTCGATTTTTGTTTCCTTTCCGAAATGTGAATAAAATGGAAATGAGAAAGAACTTTTTTGTCCTCCTCCTTCTCTCGCTTTTCCTCTCAACGTGTATGTGTGTTCTGTTCTATTACCGAAGGCCGCTCGCTCGCCCCCATTGTTCTGCCTCCCGACGGAGATGATTCTTTCTTTCACGGGCTTCGAGGCCGGCCCGAACAGCCTAACAAACCATGTAACAAAAAACCCCGTCCAAACAATAGCCGAAAGCAGGCATTCTACGAAGCCATGAAAACATCCGGAAGCATCCGGAATCGCGCGCTCAGCCCAAACAACATGTCGTTTTTTCTTTTTCTGTTTTCTTTACAAAATTTTTTCTGTGTTACTTTTATTTCTGACTCTCCGACAGAAGCTCGGGTTCAGTGTTTTATTTTCTCCCACATTTTGTACCCATTTTGTAAATTACAATTCGCTGACTTGCAACTTCCATTCTGCTCCCGCGTTGTTCGACGGAGCGCTGGCTGCTGCTGCCGGTTTGTTCGTTTTTTGCTGCCGGGTTGCCGACTTCCAGCTACCAGCCGAGCCGTGAAGAATTTCTCAGGGAAGTGATGTAAGGGGATGCCAGATCTTTTCGTTGAGAAACAAATTCAAGTGATATTAATTCCTATTTAAAAAAAAAGGTTAAATTTGCAATTACTATCAGACCGATATTTTAAACTTTTCCAAGTTTTTTGCTTTTTCACATTTAATCTTTTCTTCCAAAAAAGAGAGCAGTTCTGTAGAGTTTCACAAAAGAAAAAAAACTGTTTTTAATTTTTGTATTTTTTTTTTATTTGAATGAAACGTAATGTGTACCTCTTCTATGACCAAAAAACCAATTTGGATCATTAGTTTCTTAATAAAAGTTTCCTGCTATGCGAATGTTTGAAAATCTGTATCTTGAGAAGGGCTTTTCTGGTTGATTTCGTGTGTTGGGCAAATATGTAGGTTATGATTAGGACTATTTGAAAAAAATTGCCACGCAAAAAAAAAACTAACTATTTTTTTTAAATACCTTCTTAACCCTTTACAACCCAACCCCGCCTTTAGACGGGCTTCGATTTGAAATATCGCCAAAAATCCATTTTTCAACCAATTTTTGATCTTTAAAATGCATTGTAAAGAAGAACTCTTAAAATTTCAGAAAATTTATGGGTTGGAAGTTTTACTTGTTTTATGTGACTTTGACAATGTTTTTAAAAATGTCATTTTATTAGGGGTCAACTTTGGCTGTGTTTTTTACTAACATGTCCTATGTTTTAAGTAATAAGAAGTATTCAGTAATTTTTCTAGTGTCCTAGGCTATGCTTCTACGCATTTTTTTACAATTTAAATGATAATGGTGCCATTCTAGAGCAGAAAATGTGAAAAACAAGCAAACAATTGGAAAAATGACTTTAAAAACATGAAAAAATTAAATAGGCAAATTGTAATGATAGGAGGTGAAAGAACGGGCCAAATAATACCAAAAACAAACATAAACTAAACAAGATAAATGCAAATTAAAATACTAAAAATAAAACAAGAAAAACATAAAACAAGAGAAGTAAAGTTTTTCGTAGAACAAAAGTTGCTCAAAATGACCTCCTGAACACGGGAAAAATAAAAATTTTCGAAAAAAAAATTTGGATAGTAGAGGGTTAACGCTAAAACCAGATTTTGCCAAACTTTGCCCCCTTCAGTATTTTTTAATTTTTCGATATGATTTATTGGACAACAAATATCATTTTTGAGATATAGGGTAGGACGCAAGTCTTGTTTTCACCAGTTGATTTAGCGATATAGCGATTTTTCAGAAAGTTTCGGATGTTTACCCAAAGAGTTTCAATAAATCAATATTTAGATATTTAAAAATAAAATTTGAAAAAAATGCGTGATTTTTTGAGGAAATACATATTTTATTATTTTGCAATATTTTTTTCTAAAATATTTTGCAATATTTTTGAAAAGCTGGCAATAATCTCAACAATTTTCTTTTTGGACATTGTTGATCTTACCTTTTCTTATTTCTACCAAGAGAGTGACGAGCACGATTTCCTGGGACAAATTTCCCGGGAAATCAGCAATTTTTTAGCCTCTCGATTCCCGGGAAATTTGGTCGATACTTTCTGGAATTTTGATATTTATTTATAATACTACACACAGATAGAAATCCTGTTAGCTAATCCGGTAACTGTATGTTGTCAAATTTGTAAAAATTGAAATGTTTTCTGCAACATTGTTAAGGGACCATCCATAAACCACGTGGACACTTTTTTGGGAATCTCGAACCCCCCCCCCTTCGTGGACAATTGTCCATACAAAAAAAATCTTTTTTGTATGGAGCGTGGACAAGCGCCATACCCCCCCCCCTAAAGTGTCCACGTGGTTTATGGATGGTCCCTAATCAACTTCGTAAATTTTTTTGACAATTTTGGAAACATTCCAATGTTTACAAATTTGAAAACATAGAGTTACCAGATGAGCTTACAAGATTTTTATCCGTGAAATTTAAAATAAATGAACTGCTCTTGTTGAAATTAATTTCAAATTTTACCAGAGTTATTTTAAGAAAGGTCATATAAACAAAATTCAAAAACACCCAATAAGTCAAAATTTAAAATTTTGTTTATTGGACCTTATTTTGGAAACTGTTGATCCGATTTTATATGTTAAAAAGTGAAACTCGTGTGAAATTTTCTCAACCATTTGATAAAAAAAAATATTTTCAGATGTTTTAAATAACGAATAACCGTTTCAAAAGGGCTTTCATCGAATCATTCGGATAGACGAGGTGTTTCGTCGAATTTGTAAGTTTTAATTAGAACTTTTCTGAAAATTATATGCGTTTGGATTTTTTCCCCAATTTCTTTATGACAATTTATTACTTGAAGTTGAATTCCCACAAAGTCATTGCATACCCCTCTCCTTTTTCATAAATTCATCAAAAAATCAAAAGTCAAGCTTATCTTTTGCATTTTTTTAAATTTTCATTGTTAACTATTTTGAGTACATTAAATAACATTTATTTCTGCATTTTTTTTAAATAGAGCATTTTTAAGCATTTACACAATTTGAATTTTGGGGCTAAAGGTCGGAAAAACTTTCATAAATTTATTGATATTTTGCCATTTTGCTACAGAGGCTTTTTGTGATACCTTTTGCTTATTTTTTTGAAAGTTTTGCTTGAAATTGGAAAGTTTTTTGCCCGTTATTTTTTGTACATGCTATTTTATCCACTGAGCTTCTATCGGATGGTGAAGTAAAACGTCGGTCCCGGTTTCTCCTGTCTCGTCAGAGGCGCTGGAGCAGAAATCCCACGTTAGAGGAAGGCCATGCCCCGGGGGGCGTAGTGCCAATAGTTTTGTTTCGTTTTGCTATTTTATGAGAAATTTAATATTTTTTCCAAAAACCCGAAGGGTAATTGTTTTATTTAAAAAAATCATTTTTTGCTATTTCGTCGTGAAACTACTTACTTATCCTGTCATTCTCGAACGACGAAATAGACTACTTTTCTGTACCAAAAATAACAGAACTGAATAGCATCACTTTTCAAAATAAATGCTGAAAAGTAACACTTTTCAAAAAAAAAAAATTATTTAAACGATTCATTGACAAAATACATGAAAATTTAATTTAAAATTTCACTCAATTCGTTGCAAAACTTATTTTTTTTCAGCGCTCTTCGTATTTATCCAAATCGGTGAACCTCGTTGGATATATGAACGACTCGTTCTGAAAAAAACCTCTTTTTGCAACTTGTTGCATAAACTACTATTGGAAAATTTCGTGTATTTGGTAACTTTGCGATGTTATTTTTAGAGAGGGTTAATGTACTACATTAGGATGTAACAAAAATGACTTTTTGGCGGGCATTCAAGGGTTTGTTCCGGTGGGCATACTAAGCCCAAATCCAAAATATAAGCTTGATTGGACGTAACAGGAGCTGGCGCTCCGCCCTTCAATTTTAAATGGGATTTAACCCGTAAAAATAGATTTTTTCAAAAATTTCACATTTTGAGGCATTTTGGCCGCTGAAGCGTTTATTTTCAACATGATTGGCGTGTAGGCCAGATCCTTGCGCATCTTTTGGTACCGTAAACCGGGGTTGACTTTGATAGGATTTCAATTTGTTTTTAGAATATTTTCCAACAGGTAAGGTTTTTCTCTAGATTATTATTTTTAAAACATGTACTGGGGTAGGCCACACAAAGTCCATGCACTATTTTGGAAAAAAAGTATTTTCAATAGTGTTTAGAAAAATAGTTACGTTAAAAATTCTTGGTTTTAATTCCGGGGTGACTTTGATAGTCATAGTTTTTCTTGTTAAAATCATATTTAAGATGTTCAAACTTTATTTGTACGCTAAATGTACCATCACTAAAGTAGCAGATATAGTTTGTAAGAAAAAAATCAATGTTTATATTAAGTTAACTAAGTTTATAAGCTTTTTAACAAAATACATATCAATTTTAGGTAAAATTGTTAAAAAGTCGGAATTTTGCCTGAAATTTGTTAAAAATAGTTTTGTTTATAAAATTATCGATTTATATTGCATTTTAAACTGAATTCGAAGCACGAATCACAAGTTTACACATTTTACATGAAATTTGTTCAACTGAATTTGCCTATAAATTTGGAGATTTTTTTTAATTGTGTTTCAAAAACACATATTATTTATTATTTACAAACTTATTTAACCTTCTCCTAGTGGAAAATTGTCCAAAGAATCCGAAAATGCATTCCTTTTTCCGATTAAAAATCATGTTCATTGAGAAAATCATGACACTTTGAGAAGTTTCAAATAATGACTTTCATCCACATTTTCTTAACTATAGTTAACTAACTTTATAAACTTTTCAAAAAATTATGAAAAGTTCTTCATGAGGTACTTTGAACACTTCTCTACCACGGTCAGTATGTTTCTGAACCATTCCTTACGTATTTTAATTGTACTCTTCATTTTGCGGAAAAATCGCAAACCTATCAAAGTCACCCCGGCTATCAAAGTCACCCCGTTTTACGGTATATATAACATTGAAATTTGGTGCACCCTGGAGCTCGGTACAGGCCTTCAAAGTTTGACATTTTTTCGAAAAATCGGCCCCGGCAAAATCAAATGGCGTCTAGGGCGTCGCGAGGCACGACGCATATCTTTTTTGCCGGGACCGATTTTTCGAAAAAATGTCAAACTTTGAAGGCCTGTACCGAGCTCCACGGTGCACCAAATTTCAATGTTATATATACCAAAAGATGCGCAAGGATCTGGCCTACACGCCAACGATGTTGAAAATAAACGCTTCAGTGGCCAAAATGCCTCAAAATGTGAAATTTTTGAAAAAATCTATTTTTACGGGTTAAATCCCATTTAAAATTGAAGGGCGGAGCGCCAGTCCTGTTACGTCCAATCAAGCTCATATTTTGGATTTGGGCTTGGTATGCCCACCGGAACAAACCCTTGAATGCCCGCCAAAAAGTCATTTTTGTTACACTCTAGTACTACATAGTTGTAAAGCCGACAATTACAAAAATTTGATGTATAAATATAATGGGTTGGCTTTTAATCATCACGAGTTATCGCGATTCTTTGTTTGCGTTTCTCTTTATTTTGTCGTTCTTGTCTATGCTGAAATAACTATTCTGAGATGTTGATATCGCAAGAAAAAGTTTTTTTTCAAGCAAAAAATACAAATTTTAGAAAAAAACTGCCTTGTTGTTCTAGGATTTTGTTTTTCTAAATCTCTGCATAAAGCTTTGAATGATTTTCTCAAATTTAATTCTGGAACTATTTTCCAACACTGCCACAAAGACCCCAGACAGTGTGGCGTTTGTTACACGAGCCAATAAATTCAAGCAAAATTCACTGAATTCAACATTCTGAACCAGCAGAGAAAATGGACCGAAAGTATTCAACCGAACCGAGGTTCCATCCAACGAGTCTTCCTGTGAATCAGTGCAACAACGCTTGTTGCTATAGCATCGCCAGACAGCATCCAGGATCAGTGGTCTGGAAGGACGAGGGGCGGCTAATGTCACTCGGATTTTGGCTTGGGTGATGAGTTTGCATCAGTTGCTGCTGCTGGGTTCTAAATTGTGATGAACGACGATGATGATGATCTTCCAACCACGCGGAAGTTGATGTTGAATATCAGTCAAGTGGAATGTTTCGGGCTGGTTTTTAAGGGTTTAGTCCGGGATGATGTTTAATTGGAACAGGGGTTTGGGATGAGATTGAATCTGAAGTTTGCATCAATTTAATGTATGACTAGGTATTTAAAGCACGTGAAACATTAAATTAGCTTCATATACTTGACAAAATTTGTTCTAATTTTCAATTTACTATTATTCAAGTCCATAGAAGTTGTGACCAGGTTTAAGATGTTCGAAAAAACATTTTAAGGTAGCAATCAACCCTATCCAAAAATCCGTCATTAGCGATGCACTGATTGCAATTTCCACGCCAAATATATATTCATTACACCCTCGATGGTGTCTCTGGTGAATTGATTGTGAAAACGCCCCCTTCCGGTTTCGTCATCCACGATAATAAAGCAATCAGATGTGAAAACAATAGCCGGCCAGAAACAAAAGGTGCACCCCAGACACTGGAACAAAAGCGTACGAAACAACGAAAAAATATTTTGTCGAAAAACCTGTTTTGTTTGCGCGCCTTGTTTAATCAATTGATATAAACAACAAAAATACTGGAGTAGAAATTACACACCTCCCTCATCACCCCCTCTCGATCTGCAAATGACATATTCACCAGTGAAATCGCTTCGCTCAATAGGGATGCATGCAAGAGTCTCCTGCGCTGGTGTAGTACAAGAGGGTTGCTTTGTTGCACCATCATCTCCATTATTTGTTGTTTGTTGCTGTGAATGCTTCTCAATTCTCCAAATCAATATTGGGCTTCAGGAGGTACTTTTCAGGAAAACCAGTTAGAGAAGGGAGGACTCTTTTCAAAATCGAACCGCGCGCGAGCAAATATTTGCTGATTGCATCATTCTCATCACACTGCTGGTCGACGTCCTCGCCGCCCTCATCATTCTAAATCATGATTGAATCGGCCAGAATATGTAATCATCTTCCTCCTACGCAATAAACGTAAACCTAGTCGTTGAAGGGACAGATCAGTTGTAACGATTAATGCGTTTAATTGAAAGGGGCCATAATAGGGCAAGGTATACACAGAGAGGTTTCATTCTAGGCTCTAGAGTGAGTGGTCAGTGTACAACACAAATGATATTGTGCAGGATAATTGTCTGGACGACCCTCCTGTGTTGGTTTGGAGAGGAAACATACTGTAGGACGACACATTTAGTAGTGAACACAAATATAATCATGAAAGAGGAGACTAGGCACAAAAATGATTTCCTGCTATAAGCTTGAATTGGGTTTCATACTTTGTTATGACGAAAAATTACGAAAGCATATTTTCGAAACATTTTTTAATAGTGGATTATTTTAATATTTCTATCGCTGAGATTCATTGGGACTTTGCTGGAATTGAATTTTCATAGCACAAGCCACAAATCATAAATTTCTCATAAACTGACAAGTTTTTATGATTCTTTATAACATGCAAACTTTTTATCCAAAACAGATTCGAAATAGTAGTTTATGCAACAAGTTTCACAAAAACTATATTTTCAGCACGAGTTGAATAAATACGACGAGTGTTGAAAAAATCTAGTTTTGCAACGATTTCCATACAACATTTTTTACATTTCTGAAAGATACCCATTGAGTGAAATTATAAGTCAATTGTTAACGTATTTTGTCAAAAAAGCGTTTAAATCATAAAATGTTGAAAAGTATTACCGTTCAAAATAAGTGCTGAAAAGTTCAACTTTTCAGCGTCCATATCAGTGCTGAAGAGTAGAACTTTTCTGCATTTATTTTGAAAAGTGTTGCTTTTTGATTATGTAATTTTTGGTACAGAAAAGTAGGCTGTTTCGTCGTTCAAGAATGACAGAAAAAGTTAGTAGTTTCACGACGGAATTGCAAAATAGTAGTTTATGCAACAAGTTGCAAAAAGAGGATTTTTTCAGCACGAGTCGTACATTTATCCAACGAGGTTCACCGAGTTGGATAAATACGAAGAGTGCTGAAAAAATCAAGTTTTGCAACGAGTTCCATACAACATTTTTTGCAATTCCAAAAAATACACAATGAGTGAAATTTTATGTAAAATTTTCATGTATTTTGTCAATAAATCGTTTAAATAAAAAAAAATGTTGATAAGTGTTACTTTTCGAAACAAGTGCTGAAAAGTTCAACTTTTCAGCACCCATTTGAGTGCTGAAAAGTAGAACTTTTCAACATTTATTTTGAAAAGTGTTGCTATTCGATTCTGTTATTTTTGGTACAGAAAAGTAGGCTATTTCGTCGTTCAAGAATGACAGGAAATGTAAGTAGTTTCACGACGGAATTGCAAAAAATAAATTTTCAACACTGCACATGCAGCATTATAAACCCAGACATTCTAATATTTAGTCATGATTTTTTAATTGAAAATCGATATTTTATTGATTTTGCACACAAATTTCATTCTACGATTCTGTACAACAATGTTGTCGATTTTGATAACATTTCAATGTTTATAAATTCGACAACATAGAGTTACCGGATAAGCTTACAGGATTTCTATCTGTGTACAGTTAGAGCAGCTGTTCATATAAGACCGATTCTTATGTGTTTTTTTATATGAAAAATTTAATTTAAATTATGATCTTATAATTGCAATGTGCTTTAAATGCGTTTTCTTATCTGAAATGCCAAAAATATTGACCAAATAAGGTCTGCAAGTCATTGAATGGGAGAGGAGTTTTTTTCATAAATCTGCTCTTTTCGTTGTCCCGTGATTAGTGCGCTGACCACGGGGACGCGTTGTCTTGTTTTTGCATGCTCATTTTCATTTCTTTTGTGTCGCTGTGATTCGTATGGAGTGAGTGATTGTGGTAATCGAATAATAGCATCATTGGTGCGCTGGAAGTGGGGACGCGAAATCGTGATTATGCAGGTTATTTTTTTTGTGTGCTTTTGTGACGCTGTTCGTTAGGGGTGGGTGATTGTGGTGATCGAATAATAGCATGACTTACTGAATTATTTGTGTCTTGAGCGTAATTTTCGTTGAGTAATTGGTGTTTTTTTTGTGATTTTTTTTTGAGATCTTAATTAATTGTTTTGTGATTTTCAAAGCCCTTCCTATATCATCGTTGATCGGAAGGCACGGCGTCGGGTGGATTGTGTTTAAATTTTTCGAATAAGGTTTTATTTTTATGGTGAAAAAGCCATTTCTATATAATGATCGAAAGACGCACTGACATTTTGGATTAATTAATAGTGGAGTGAAATAATTGTGTGTGAGTGACTTTGTGTGTTAACCAAAAAGACCTTCCCATAGCATCGTTGCTCGGAAGGCTCGCCGACGGGTCTGTTATGAAAGTCCTCCCCATAGCATCGTAGCTCGGGAGGCATCGAAAAGCCAATACCTTATCCTACTAACCCAAAAAAAATAATAATCACGTGATGCTTGAAGGAGATGCTGTGGATTCAACGGTCTCAAGCGGTATCAACAAGTATATAGCGAAAAACTGTGTGCTTGATGAGTCTGCAACTTCAACTATCGGACTAACATTCCTCCCTTTTGTTGAACTGCAGGCTTCTTGGGAGGGCGCCGGTATTGACTGATAAAGTAGAGATCTTCAGAGGTTAAACAGTGAACGGATGGTTGGCTCCCACTGATCATTTTTGATTCATTGTTTAACTTCAGCTGATCTGTCAATAACGGAGTAGCAGCTCATTGGCAGTCAACCATGCTCATGCTCTGCTCATGCTCATGCTCATGCTCATGCCATGCTCATGCTCTAAATCTGCTCCTTTCGTTGTCCCGTCACGAAAAGAAATGGCTGGCAAAAACTCAAATCTCAACCAAATCTTTCAGTTCAAGAAGCAAAAGATTCGTTTTTCAATTTGTGATAATGTGTAGAAGAGCCAAAGTTTTAAAAAATCAATCTGGCAAAAATGTGTCGATTTTTTTGGTGTGCCTTTTAAAATTCCAGTTTTACGATGTTGTCCCGTCACGCTACATTTTCATTTCAGGAGAAGCACAGGTATAATATTGTTCATTATGCATGTCATTTCTATGTTGGAAAATCAATTATATTTTCAAATATGTAATAACATTGGGGGGTTTTTCTTTAATTGTGTCACTACAGCCAAAACGCTGAAAAAAACTTGGGATTTTTTTTGAAAAGGAGCCGAAGAATCGGTCATAATAGATTTTGTATTATCGACAAAGTTTCAGGTATTGATAAGGACGATTCGGAAAAATAGTTACACTCTTAATACAATACCCAATTAAAGTACAAAGAGACGAGTAATGCATTCTGATAAAACGCTCAACCAAACCACAACCTGATTAAATTTTTTATCACAAAAGTTGAGTTCTTTACAATCAGTATTTTTTGATCAAAATTTTACTTGTTTAAGAAGAAAAAAAGGGCACATTTTAAGCCATAGTTTTACCAAGTTGAATTTGCGTTCGAAAAGTACGTTATAGTAGGAGTTAGGCCGACAAAAGTTGTATGTTTTGATCCTCTAAAACATATTTAAATATTCAATTTTTTAGGAAAAATATTTTTTGCAGAAATATTGTTTAAAGTTAATACGAGAAATGATGATGATTTGAAACATTACAATCATATCAAGTTTGAAGTTATTCTTATCTTTAAAAAACTCAGTTGGTGATCATTATGATGTGGAGTACACAAAAAAAAATGTTTAAATTTGAAAGGTGTAATTTGGGAAGGTTGAATATTACCTCTTTTATGATGTAATTTTGCCTCAGTGTAGACTGCAAAAGGAACATTCAACCAAAAAAAAATATGTAAAATTACACATTTTCAAAGGTAAAATTACACAATTATCTGACATAAACGATGTACCCATTCCGAGATATAATATGACCATTTTTTTGTTTACTGTGTTGGTCGCTTTTTATTCTACGGAATTGCGCATATTGAAGCTAGAAATCTGGTAAATTTGATTGCGGATTTTTTTTTTCGTTGAAAGTAGTATATTGATGAAATATGCAATTTAGAGTCTCTCTAGGAATATTCATAAGACATTTGGATATATTTATGAATCCATCGATTTTCAGCGACTTTTTTGAAGAAATATCCCATGATTCTTTTTTTCTACTTTTTATCACAAAAAATTGTTTATGACGTCATCCATAAAGTATGTCACGCTCTAGGGGGGGAGGGGGGGCCTTAGAAAGCGTGACATTGCGTGTTATAAGTATAGGGAAAGCGTTACAAAGGGGGGGGGGGGGTACATTTTGGCTGATTTTAGCGTGACGTACTTTATGGATGAAGCCTAATATGATTGTAAATAATTGTTTTTTTTTTTTCATTTGTGGACCTTAAAAGTCAACAGTTGTAAATTGTTAATTTTTGATTTTGGGAAAAAATAGTTGAAATTCACTTTTGGAAGTAATATTGTTTTTCAATAAAAAAAAAAAACTTTTGTGATATTTTGATAAAGTAACCGCTCTCAAGATATTGTATGACAAGTTGACAACTTTGTATTTTATTTTAATTTTTAAAAATGGTGTCCTGGGTGCTGAAAAGACAGAATTAGGGACCTACATAGGGAAATGAAATGTTCTGGGAGAAATTTCAAACACTCAAAGTCATGCAAATTTAAGGTTGAAAAACTTGTAGTTTTTCTTTGGTGCTGGCACTTTTCTTGTGCCGAACAAGCACAAACATAACAAAAAACTATCAGATTATTATCAACAACAGTTTTACAATACTTTTGATTGTTATAAGTCTCGTTTTTTTTGCCAAAATGAAGTTAAATTGATTCCGACCTTGTTCTTTGATGACCTTGTTGCTCGATTGGAACCCCGATTTGACAGTTCGATTGGAACCCTGAGAGTGACATTTCGCCTCTCCATATAGGCTCTCTAGACAGAATGCGTATCGTGATTTTTGAAAGCTCCCCACTGCTCCCCACTAATACAACTGCACTACAGCTGTAAACATAAACAAAGCAGAAGGCTATGTTAAAGCTCTATCGTGGCTTATTTTTTGCTGCTGAAGTGAATTGTTTTTAAACATTTTGGATCTGTTAATGTTGATGTTTTCGATAAAAAATTAAGTGCTTCGCACTTTTTTCTTCGTAGACTAAACGATGGGCAGCCATAGAAGACCTTTTTTGTTTTCCACGTGATGAAAAATTGTGTCAAAAGTGGGTGGAATTTCGTGAATCAGAAGAGCAACCGAATGGAAGTTCCGAGATTATGTATCTTTGATGTGTAGTGCTAATATCGGAGTAAGATGATCTAATATTATTTTGCAGGTACCATTCATAGTTATTGATAATTTGTCGCTAACATTTCAAAAAGCGTCATAAACATGGGTTTTACGTGAGGCAAAGCGATTTTGAAATGTTAGCGACGAATTATGCCAATCTCGATTTCAACCCTCTTCTTAAGATGTTTTGACTTCGAATACCTCAATAGCTCGACGCCATCGACTTATTTTTTTATTTCTGACAAAATAAATTATAAATCGATCACAATACTTGCCACTTCTTGGTATCATTTTGCGAACAGTAAATTGGTTCCGCTTTGACAGTTCTAAATTGAGGCCACTTTGCGGACAACTATTCTGCACCCAGATGGTGTCCAATCTCGTCTATCTTTCAAATAAACAAATTTTTCAATAAGCTGACAAAACTTTCTGCAATTTTTTATTTGACATGTTGAACTAACCTTTGTTGCTGAGGTGTGTTATTTCAAATAATGAAAATTAGGAAAAACAGTGAGTGTAACTAAATTATCCTTCATTTTTCCAATTGAAGATAACTTGGAAACTTTTATCAGATTTAGAATGTCTTAAAAATGATGCAAAATAGCTTGAGAATTATTATTTTGATTGGCGAAAACGTACATTTAAGTTTAACTTTATTTGGCCAGTTTTGTTAAAGGCAAAAAAAATTAGAAGAAATTTTTAATTTAAAAAAATAATATCTGCCTGCCTTAAAAAAGGTTTCTAAAAAATCTCTTCCAAAATTCCTTTCCCCTTAATCCCCTTACCAGCTACTGACACGCGTGACGTCACGCCAAAGCTAAGATGATTACCGCCTAACGTTTCTTCCTAGCAGCATCTGTAAATCTGTCTGTCAGACAGACAGGACGGCTGTCCCGTCGCCCACCCACCTCTCAGATGACGTGTGTGGAAGCGTTTTGTTTTGATTGGTATCAAGTTGAGTGGCGCCTGCCGCACCCGTTTATGCAATGATTCAATTAAAACCGATTTCGATTAAATGATGTGTTGAGAAGAGGGTTAATCCCAGTCACGTGGCATCACTCGGTCGTCGGCCGTCGGCTATCTTCCAGCGTTCCCGGTCCGCCGTCCTGGGAGGATGGGTGTAGCTTTTGCGAGGGGAACGACACGCCGAATTGTTGGCAAATATTTAACTTTACCCCTCACTTGAAAATATGATAATTTAGATTAGTTTTGTTTGAATTTATTATCTGGGCTTTGTGCGTTTGCCACCAGCGTTGGTGAAAATTTGGTATTTTGGTTTGGAAAAGGGTACAAAACGGTTGGTTATGATGGGAATATGTGGTCATATCTTCGCGGGGATTGTTCCGTAATATTTTGCGGGTGACGAATGTTAGCCAACATGTCAGAAACAGATTAGACCTGTCATGTGGAGGTGATGGGGATTGAATTTCCCACAAATATTAGATGGTAATCTGAATAAATATTCATTACAACGTTGAGAAAGAAGCAGTGTGGGATCTTTCAACAGCTGAAGGAGTTCCCTTAAATTTACAACACTAAATTGATTCAATTTCAGAGGTTTCGATAAACCAGTTGATCGATTGACCAAATTTGAATAACAAAAATCCACGGGAATTCGTTCAGCCGTCGCAAATCAAGTGGCTCCGGCAATCTACTCAATTGTAATCCCCCCTTAAAATACCTTTTCAAATCGGTTCACTGGACTGCCATTCAAGTGTAACTAAACATTTTTTCCATTGTTCGATGGAAATTTACCTTTACTCTTGTGGAAAAAAAATGCTTTGTTTGACAAACATAAATTTTCACCATTCGAAAAAAGATCGATTTCGCTGCAGACTAACCATGGTGTGTTGACTTTCGGTTCGGACTCGCTGTTCCACGGAATTCAATGGAAAAAAATGGACCATTTTCGTGATGAATGTTATCTAACCAGTGTGTGCGCAACAGAAGGGCAACCACCGGTTGAGCGAAAATTGGAAATTGGAAACGGCTCGACTTTTCCTGTTGACATTTGTGAGGGGAGTGAGATGTTTTGTGACATTTCCGCCGACATGACGTTAGATCCGATAAGACAGATGATGGTGTTTTGAAACTGTTGGTAAAATATTGTCAAGTATTGAATTTTTCTAATGTTTTTAACCAAAAGAATGCACAGCATCAGAGCAGTTCTCTACGAAATCGGTATTTTTTTTCTTAATTTTTTTTTGTATTTTTAATCCGGCTGAAACTTTTTTGGTGCCTTCGGTATGCCCAAAGAAGCCATTTTGCATCATTAGTTTGTCCATAGAATTTTCCAAACAAATTTGACAGCTGTCCATACAAAAATGATATTTGAAAATTCCAAATTCTGTACCTTTTGAAGGAATTCTTTATTGATTTGGTGTCTTCGGCAAAAATAAGGAATGCCCCGGGAAAAAATGATACACGGGAGCAACCGGAAATGGATTTTATTTGTTTTTTTTTTATTTGGCTCAAATTTTGTGGGGGCCTTCCCTATGACCAAGTAAACTATTTTGTGTGATTGGTTCATCCATACAAGTCTCCATACAATTTTGGCTGCTGTCCATACAAAAATGGTATGTAAATATTCAAACAGCTAACTTTTGAGTGAATTTTCTGATCAATTTGGTGTCTTCGGCAAAGTTGTAGGTATTGTTGAGGACTTTTGTGAAAAAAAAACCCGATTTAATCCCACCTGGGGTGAGAAAGAGCCTTTCTTACTAAAGAATATAACAATGGTAGAACTTCTTTCAATTAATAACATCAACTTTGTTTATTTATAACGTCAACACAAAAGAAAATCTTATGATGAAAGCAAATTATTATGATGATATTATGAGTATTATGAATGATATGATTTCCAAAAGAAATAAAAAACACAATTTTCACCAAAAGAATATTTTTAATCGTACAATATGTTTGTACGTTTCTAATCAAACAAGCGATTATGACAAACGCGATCATAGCAAGCTTCCCAACAACGCACACCGCGGTTTTGGTTTTCTAGTTTCGGTACGAGCCCTTTTGTGTGACTGTGTTGGTGTTTTGGTTCATCGTACCAGCGCACCAAGACAAGCAAAACCGAGGTACAAGTGAACCGCGTGTGCCGCACGGTGCATGGAAGCTAGCCATTCAGCTTCTACGAGAGTGACAGAGTCAGATATAGCTATTTTTAACAACCGCACCACTACAAACTCAATCGCGAGAACCTTAGGAAGAAAGCCATTGGAGTCGCCAGCATTGAACACTTTGAAAACGATATAAACGATGAAAAGCTTAGAAAGCTCCTATTGGAATCCAATGAACCCTGTTAAATAAACTTACGAAATCACGAAAAAATTAAGTCTACATTTAGGCGATTTTAGAAGCGCACGGGAAACAAGTTGATTGTAGCTGGATGAATGTCCTATGTCACAAAGGTTTTTGCATAAACATTGGACAGTTATGCAAAAACGGACAGGGCAAAAGAAACAGAAAAGCTACGATATCTTACATATTGAAGGAAACATCGGTAGACAAGCTACTACAAAATGAGTATAAGTCGAGCCACAAAATAGATGCGCCAGCATTCTCGCGCCAGTATTCAAAGCTCAACTTGACAACTTGTCTTTTTTGGCGATTTTTCCGCTTAAAATTCATGCTGAATCGACATATTTACGAAGATGGAAATGACGTCCTGGCTTAAAGTAAAACCTATACCTTTCTTTAGTAAGAAAGGCAAAAAGTAAATCGTTCTAAAAATTGATCGGAATTGCCAATCAGTGTCGAATTTGTTTCAGATGCTCACTCATGGTCTGTACTATGAATGTAGCAAGAAATTTTGAATAAAATCAGAAATGAAAAATGTTGGCGAAGGTCACCAGGTGGGCATTTACCTTTTTTTAGGGATTTTTTTTCTTATGGTAGGTCAATCAAACGGCTCTAACTCCAGAACCATATTATGAATCTGGATGAAAATTTGGGAGGTTGTAGGGCTCAAAAAATGCAATTTTTGAGATAAATAAAATATATGCAAATGAAAAAATTTTACCATATTTTCATTTGAAAACTGTGTATTTTGTTGAAAAGTCTGGCCGTATCCGAAAACAGATGGATATTTCGAAATTTGCGCGGCAACTCGCCCAGGTTCAGCACACTAGCTTTCATCTGCATTTAGAAGAATCGAAATCGGATATATGGGAGCTGAGAACGGCGCGACACAAAATTTTGCAAAATTTTACCACATACGAACATCACTCGACCTCCACGCAATTTATTTTCTCAAAATTCGAGGGTTGGAGATAGACGAGTTCTGTCAAGGTGAATCGATAGAGCGTCGAAAATCGATGCAGTGTGATTTTTTGGCGATTTTTCCGCTTAAAATTCATGCTGAATCGACATATTTACGAAGATGGAAATGACGTCCTGGCTTAAAGTAAAACCTATACCTTTCTTTAGTAAGAAAGGCAAAAATAGGTACACGGAAATTTTTTTTGCAGATTTTTTAATCAACTTTTTTCACAAAAAACTCAATTTCCCAAAAAAAAATTTATTTTCGTGATTTTTTGATATGTTTTAAGTGACAAAAATCCCCAACTTTTGAGCCATAGATAAACATGGTCAAAAAATCTGCCGCCGAGTTATGAATTTTTGAAAAAACAGTGTTTTTTGGAAAAAATCGAAGTTTCATGCAAAATCAAGTTTGACATTATTTTTAAATGCAAAATTGAATTTGCAATCGAAAAATACTTTACAGATTTTTTGATAAAGGGCTCCGTTTTCAAGATATAGCCACCGAAAGTTTTTTTCTCCTATTTCCTATTTTTTTCTCAAAAGTCCTCAACAATACCTACAACTTTGCCAAAGACACCAAATTGATCAGAAAATTCACTCAAAAGTTGCAGCTGTTTGATTATTTACATACAATTTTTGTATGGACAGCAGCCAAAATTGTATGGAGACTTGTATGGGTGAACCAATGACGCAAAATAGCTTATTTGGTCATAGGGAAGGCCCCCACAAAGTTTAAGTCAAATAAAAAAATACAAAAAATAAAAATGATCGAAATCGGCCGATTTCGTAGAGAGTTGCTAACGGGAATTTTTTTTTGTGACTTTTAATTTTATTTTTTGTCACTAAAACTTGATTTGCATAAGTAACACAACTTTTTTTCACTTTCTATTATGTTTTAGGGGACATAAAATGCCAACTTTTCAGAAATTTCCAAAATGGGTAAAAAATCTTCGACCGAGTTATGAATTTTTGAATCAATACTGATTTTTCCAAAAAAGGAAATATCGGTCGCAAAAAATGTTCAACTTCATTTTTCGATGTAAAATCGAATTTGCAACCAAAAAGTACTTTAATGAAATTTCGATAAAATGCACCGTTTTCAAGATACATATAGCCATTTTTAGGTAACTTTTTTGAAAATATCCGCAGTTTTTATTTTTTTTTAAATTAGTGTACATGATTGCCCACTTTTGAAAAAAAAAATTGTTGGAAATCTGAGAAAATTCTCTATATTTTTCATTTTGGAACATTGTTGATACGACCCTTTGTTGCTGACAAAAAAAGTTCAAAACAGCAAAATATAGAGAATTTTCTAAGGTTTTCCAAAATTTTTTTTTTTAAGGTGGGCAAACATGTGTACTAATTCAAAAAAATTAAAAACTGCGACTGTTTTCTAAAAAGTTACCTAAAAATGGCTATAAATTGAAGTTCTTCAGTTCTTTTTTATTACAAATTTGATTTTACAAAATTAAAAAAAATTAAAACGGTGGTTTTTTGCAAGTCAAGTTTTAGTGACAAAAAGTTAAATAAAAAATCACATTTTTTTTTACCGTACATCATTTTTTTCCAGTGTAGTCCGTATCCATACCTACAACTTTGCCAAAGACACCAAATCGATCAAAATATTCCTTCAAAAGATACAGATTTTTTAATTTTCATACATCATTTTTGTATGGACAGCTGCCAAATTTGTAAGGAAAATTCTATGGACAAACTAATGGTTCAAACTGGCTTCTTTGGGCATACCAAAAGCACCACAAAGGTTTAAGCCAGATTAAAAAATACAAAAATTAAAATTCTGAAAAAATACAGATTCGTAGAGAATTGCTCATATGTAACAATAGGACTGGTTTATAATGCATTCTGAAACACTTGTTTCGTTAGAATATTAACCATGGCTTAGGAGTGTTCCCGCCCGTGTCGATCAATCGGATCGCGCACTGGACTCACAATTCAGGGGTCGCCGGTTTGAATCCCGCTCTAAAATTCTTTGTGTAAATATAGGTATCCGGCGCCATCGCTCCGTGCCGTACTCAAACACTTAGGAGCCCAGGGCGGCGAAGTCATTTTAGATAAAAAGGAAGACACTAGTGGTTGGTACTAGCAATGGTGGTCGACAGCTATAAAGTCAACTTCGTTCTTTTAGGAGTGGAGCTAGGATCATTTCGATTAAGGTTTGTCAAAATCATCTGATAATTAGATTCTTATTATTACATGCACGTTACTACAATAATTCAAACAAACCCACCAGTTGCATTTCCGAGAAGATCTGATTACATCGAACCTGACTAGGAGAATTTCCATGACCCATCCCCCCATCCATGCACCAGCTCTCATTACAAACAGGCGCAAACAAAAGGGGTGAAGATATTTCAATTATCTACAGCCGGGCCTGGTCGACGCACACAGACATTTCCTTCCCCTTCCAGGATTTCCAGACAGATGCTTTTCAGCAAACACGAACCCTGAAAAGGGGGTGGTGGGAGAGTACAAAACAATTCCATCGATGGCGGGGTATTGATACTGGCTGCCGGTGACGAGAATCCTCCCTCAACCTTTGAGGAGGGGGATGCTGATGATGATTATGTGATAATTGTTTTGTGATACACAATAATGTGGGAGAGGGTGGTTGTGGCACTTTGTCAAACAAGCAGATGAGAATGCTAACGAGGAATCCACGACAACGGAAAACCTGCCTGCCTCCAAGGAAACGGAGCTGCTGTGATTGAAGCGGAAAACTGACGACGTCGATTCCGTCTGTACTGGGAAGGGGGGGGGGGGGGGGGAGGAAACCATCCGGGCAGATCTAATACTTGGACGGATTTGAGGTTTGTCTTTCCCCGGGAGGATGTTGTTGTGGTGACAGCAAGTACGCATCTTTGCGAAAGGACATTTCCCCACTTTGTGCGCGTGACAAGGGGAAGAAGATTTGAGGTTAAGTAAGTGGCCTGTCGTTTATTAAATAACTTTCTTCGATTTGGCCATTGTGTGTGGTCG
Organism: Culex pipiens pallens; assembly: GCF_016801865.2. Classification (NCBI taxonomy): domain Eukaryota; kingdom Metazoa; phylum Arthropoda; class Insecta; order Diptera; family Culicidae; genus Culex; species Culex pipiens. The sequence goes on along the minus strand of NC_068938.1, from coordinate 183,562,624 downwards.
AAAGAAGAGAGCGATGCTTTTTATTAAGTCAATCAGTGGCTTGGAACGACTGTGGATGGTGCCATCCATGAAAGGACAGCAAAATGTTTGTCTGATGTATCGAAAAGATTCTCTTCTGTTGAGCATATTGTCTGGGACAAACATTGATACATGTGCTTCGGAAATCTTTTGCTGGTATGATGCGTAATCAATTACTAGTTATGCGTTTTTGTACTACGACAAACACTTTATCACGATAAACTGCCAATTTGCCAAAAACTTTTGTCGTTGATTATTAAGCATTGATGATTATTTTTAAGCTTTTATTTCGGTTTTGATGCATAAGCATTTAAAGGCCTAGAAGACATTTAACAAGCAAGCGCAATTCGCTCAAGAATGGGCAAATTTTTAAACCTATTTTTTGTTTGAAACTTTGTGTTATCTTTTTCTATGATCAAAGAAGTAATTTTGCATCATCATACAAGTCTTCGAGCAATTTTGGCAACCGTCCATACAAACAGGCTTTTAAAATGTTCACAAATCTGTACCTGGAAAACGGATTTTATGTTTGGTTTGGTTTTTTTGATTTTGGCAAAATTGTAGGTTATTGCTTAGCACATTTTGAAGACAAATTTAAGTTGAACTCTAGAAAAAATTACCTGTTCTACCCATCATTGAAAAACGGCTGTTGTCCACTTTTGGCAAAATTAAAAACTTGAATTTCACTAAAATAGTGTTTAGTTTTGGCTGCCGATGCAAAAAACCAAACGGCTAATATCCCATTCCCCTTTAAAATTGTCGTGGCGAATATTTGGTGACAAACACAAAAACGCGTTTTTCTCGGAATCGAATCTTCAATTATGCGCAGTATTCTTCTAGTTAGATTTTTAGCACAAAAGAAAAAAAAATGCGGAAAATAAACATTTAATAAAATTCTTATATTGAAAATGTTCTAGATGACAAAAAATACCATTTTTTAAACTATGTCACTAGTTGGACAAAAATAATTTGCCAATTTTTTGAAAAAAAGTCAATTGAATTCATTTGATTTAATTTTTTGATGTTAATTCAAATTTGCATTGGAAAAGTACTCTACATAAATTTCAACACCGGCTCCAAAAATTGATTGAAGATATTTTTACAAAAAGATCACAAAATTTCCGATATAAACAATCCAAAATTATGTAAAGATTTTCATTACATCAGAGTTTTGCCTTCCTCACTGAGGAAAGGCAATAAAATCACTCGAAAATTGAACTTCCTGAATACACCTGTAAGATATACCTTCACGTATACATATCGACTCAGAATCATTTTCTGAGCAAATCTCAAAACTGGCTGAATCGATTTTGGCCGGGTTTGCTTGTTTATGACCGCTTTGGGCTCCCATAAGACCCTATTCAAAACTATTTAGTTAAGTGAAGTATTTTAAAAGTTATGCTATGAAATAGTTTTTTGTAGATACAAAAAGCGTGATTTTTTGCATTACCTCAAAAGGTCGGGTCTTTCTGTTTACGAAAGATAGTGGCGCCAGATGCGAAACGCCCGCTTGCCACATTGCTTCAAATGAGAGTCTGCATGTTTTCTGGAAAAGTCTGTATCAGTTATATTTTTTTTAATTCATAGACTTATTTTTATGAGGTCCTTATCGGTGATGGAATCTGATTTGGAAACAATGCAAATCTTGATTAGAACAACTTAGAAGTAGAATTAATTTGTAAATGTGAGGAAGGCACCAACCACCTTATATTGGATTAAGAATCGTTTTTAAGTGTGAGATACTCTAATTTAAAAAAAAAGCTGCAAAATACTTTCATCTTATGAATATTTGTTCAAAATTAAGCGTAGTTGGATCATATTGCAAATTATGAAAATGTGTATCTAAAAAAATGTATTTTGTGAAATTTTTTAAATTTTAAACCAAAAAGTTCTGATATATTAATATTCAGTTGATTTTTTAATCTAATTTTATCTAATCTAATCTAACACAAACGCAGCCAGTACGATGAATGCATGCTGGAAAGTATTGTGATTAGATAACGCCCCAAGCACTTTTCTTGTCATTATTAATAATTGCAGTACATTCGAGAAAACCCGAAAATGTATTACAAAAATTAAAGCGGCCAGCCCTACTGCATTGTGTTTACCGCAGAGAGGATTCTGAGAACAGATCACATTTCACAGAATCTACAGGAGTGGAAGGATGCATGGACATACCGTACCAAACGCTCCGATTTATAATAACATTGGTGTTGTGGAGAGTGTGTGAAGTGTAATTTTATAATATCATTTACAACCTTTATAATTTATCATTTGTTATATAATAATTTACCTTCAAACCTTCATAATTAAGTTGATTTATTAATGGTAAAAACTCTAATCTTTTGAAAATCAATACGAAATTTGGCGTCGTTTGAAACCAATATTGCAACTTATGAAAATTTCAGTAAATAAAATAAATTATAAACCTGATCTCAGGAAGCGATTCTCTATTGGAAGTATGAACTTTCAGATAATAGCTGAATTATTTTGCTCGTAACTGAAAACAGGATATTTTTTTCAGTGCAGTCAATTGGATAGTAAGGGAAATTCTTGCATATTTGATAGGTTGAGCACTCGCTCCCAACTCCATCCAATTTGCTGATTTTCACTATTTAAACAGCTAATTTTGCAAAACCTTTGATAGAAACTTGCTTGCTAATTATAGCTAATTATCACTCGATTTCAGTTGAAATTGTTTTAATGTGCTTTAATTGAATGTCAAAGTGCTGATATGGCAACATTAGAGGCACGCTGGAATTAGATGCTGTTCCCCTGGTAGCACATAGAGCGAGCTTTCAACATTTTTATTTGTCAAAACCCTGAATCTAAACAAGCATTGGACTTGGAACAATGGTCAATATGAAAACTTTTATGTTGTGCTGTTTGGAAAACTGAATTTAAAATACATATCCTATCATTTTGATTTTTGGTTAGGCTTTTTGCAACAACTTAGGCTTTTTAAACTTTCCAAAAATTGATCTCTTAGACTAGTATGAATCAAATACTTAAACTGAATTAGGGAAAAAAAAATGAACAATGCATTTATTTATTTAATAGTTTGGGTTACCATTAAAATAAACAAAGTAAATTCAAGACAAAAACTATAAGTTTAAAAGATGTTGTTTAAAAATAACAGATAGCTTTTCGGAAAATACATAACATTAACACTCAAACGCTCGGGTAGTCATTTGACCCCTATTTTTTTTCTTAAAAATCTCATAACTTTTGATAGAATTGACCAAATTGGATGCTTCCGGTTGCAAAAGATCCAGATTTGTCTATATTTTGAACTGTCAGATGGGGGACAAATATGGTTCACTTTTACCGGAGATATTCCGGATTCCGTTGGGGTACCTCGGCCCTCCCATTTGGGGTTTTGGTCAATAGAACAAAAACCATTGCACAGAACAATGCCGGAAATGATGCAAAACTTTAAGACATCATTCTAATACATCATCCTGCATAGATACATGGCATGGTCAAGACCTTGGGGCACCGAAACAGGTTCCAACCGGAAACGGTTCACTGAGCTGATGTCGATTGGTACCCAAATGGAACCGGTTCCGGTGCCCCGTAGTATTTAACCATGTCAATTATTTATGGTGGATGATATATTAGAATGATGCCTAGTAGTTTTGCATAATTTCCGGCATTGTTTTGTGAAGTGGTTTTTGTTCTATTGACCAAAACCCCAAATAGGAGGGCCGAGGTACCCCAACAAAATCCGGAATATCTCCGGTGAAAATGGACCATATTTGTCCCCCATCTGACAGTTCAAAATTTAGACAAATCTGGATCTTTTGCAACCGGAAGCATCCAATTTGGTCAATTCTATCAAAAGTTATGAGATTTTTAAGAAAAAAAATAGGGGTCAAATGACTACCCGAACGTTTGAGTGTTAAAAGCAAAGCTCTGAAATAAAAATATAAATAAATCCAATCCGAATCCAAATTGTCTCAATTTAACATTACTTATCCGTCACACTTGCACCGCTCGGGCTGTCAATGGCCCGTTCAAATTGTCAATCATCTTAATTGCACCTTTCATCGGCTCCTTTTCCATCATTCGACGCTTAATGTGCGCATTCAGCCGAAGGCGAAGTCATTTGATGCCACACTCTTAAGTAATTGTTTTTCCACTTTCGAGTCGCTCTGTTCCCTCCTGGTTGTGTTCCCGTTTCCATTTACGAGCACAGAAAAGCAACTCACTTGACATTCGGTGTGTGTGTTCCACCCCCTCATCCCATCTTTTTTCTCAATGGAACTAGTTTCTCAATCTGGTGGAGTCTGTTTTCAGTGAATCAACAACAACAGAAAAAAAACATGAAACTCGTGAACAATAGAGGCGCTGTCAAAGACGAGAGGTGGCGTCAAGTTACGTCAACCCTTTGCACACACACAAACACACACACATTTTCCCAAATTGAAGGGACTTTGACAGCTTCTGAGGCAAAACACACAAAGGATGCCAAAGAATGAGAAGATGTCTTCAATTTGGAAAATTACAATCGCGAATCTTCCCGAGCAGACGAAATGAGAGCCTCCTACTGAAAATGTTGAAAGGCCTTCCCCTATTTTTGCCATATGCACCACGCTCTGACAGGTGCCACGTGCCGGCAAGCGACGGCGGTCGGCGGTCTAATCTGGGTCAATCTTTAAATTAAACTGTGCTTGAACGCCCCCTCGTTACGAGGGGCCGCCCTAAACGGAGAGCGAATTTGACGTGAAATTTTGGTTTCCTGTTTGGGAAACTAAAGGGTGTATGTGTATGGTAAAGAAATGTTGAATCTGATAAAATTTTGAAACTTAAACGAAGTATACAAATATTTACAAAAAAGCTACTATATAACTCACTTTAAGGTTTTTGTATAATTTCGTTAAGCCGTTGTGGAGATTTTGTTTATGTCACCCTCCTTCCATATTGGTCTAAAAAATCAAAAGACAAAAAAGTAAAAAAAACTCTAAATTTTTATTAAAATGGTTGTTTAAGCAACTGAAACGTTCTTAAAAGCAATGTTCTACATTAAAAATAATAATGACAGGCAAAAAAAAAGTGCAAAAATTTAATTTACGAGCCATGCTTTCAACATTTTAATGACAATGTGTTTTAATGTTTTTAAATGCATTATACTCGTGTGGCAGTGCGTGGCCGAATGGTTACGCTGTCCGCTTTGTAAGCGGATGATTCTGGGTTCGATTCCCATCTGCTGCAACCTTCCATCGGATGAGGAAGTAAAATGTCGGTCCCGGCCTTGGTTGTTAGGCCGTTAAGTCATTCCAGGTGTAGGAGTTGTCTCCATGCCATAAGTACAAACAACACACCAAACCAAGCCTTCTCCGGTAGAATCGCTGGCGGCGGTTGGGCTCACAATCCAAAGGTCGTCAGTTCAAACACTGGGGTGGAAGGTTCCTTGGAGTAGAAAGAGGTTTGGGTGCTCTCCCCATTCAAGCCTTCGGACTCCTAGGTTCGAGCAGAAACTTGCAATAGAGACCACAAAAGACCCGGGGGTCGTTAATGTGGATGGTTTGATACTCGTGTAAAGTTGTGTTGCAGTCACCAGTTTCCAAAATATTGAAGTATTGACGATGATTTTGTTTTTTGCAAAAAAAAGTTTTTGCGGTAATGTACAACGGAATTTTATAAAAATTCAAACATGCTAAATGCCATGCCATCCGTATGCTCAAAGAAGCCAATTTGCATCACCAGTTTATCCATATCATTTTTCATATAATTTCGGCAAAGAAACATACTATGTATTGGCAAATCAAACATTCTGTATCTTTTGAAGCAATTATTTGATCGACTTGGTGTCCTCGGCAAATGTTCGGAATGAAATTTGATGTTTATCACTTAAACATATTTACACTTTTTTTAACTAAACCAAATGATTCAGGACGCGGACATATCATACCATTTTTTTTTATAAAAATCGGAAAAAAGTAAAAATCTTTGAATAAGATGTTTTTGTTTTATGCAATATTTTTTCTAATATATGAATTCTCCATTTGAATTTACAATTAGATTGAACTTTATTGTAATTATGATAAATTGTAACGTTTTCATGTTAAAGCATATCACGTTTCGGTAACTAGTTTGATAAAAAAAGCCGCAGTTTATCTAAAATAGTTTACGTGTTTCTGATTTCTGGAAAAAAAAGCTGAGACCTTTTTCTACATTTTCGTGTTTCATCACCGATATTTCGGGAACTAATAACCCACTACTGAATAATTTTTTTTTTTGAAATAATTTGCTTTTTGATCCCATCATTTGAAAATGTTAAAAAGAAATTTTTAAGCCTTTTCAAAATGTTATTATTTTTTTCTTCATCCATGCCCAGAATTATGCCCAAGACCACAAATTGATAAACAAAATCCTTCAAAAGATACATAAATTTAAATTTTCTCTAACTATTTTGTTTAGGATAGCTGTCAATTTGTATGGAAAATTATGTGGATTATATGGACAAACTGATGATGCAAAATGGCTTTGTTGGGCATACGGAAAACGCCCAATAAGTTTTAGCCAGATTAAAAAAATGCGAAACTTGGATGGCTGGACTGCTCAATTACAATTACTTAACAATCTTGATGCAATTATTAACGAAATCAGCCGATTTATAGTTTATTTTTTTTGCATTATGTAGTAAACACGTTTTTTTTCCACTTTAACTTTCCTCTTTTATCAACTCTCTCTTATTGTGATCTTCTTTTTAAATGTTTTCATTGCATTCACTGTTTTTTTTTGTGACGTTTTCTATTTTTCTTGCATCTCAAAATATATATGATAAGAACTTTTCCATTTTCCAAATTCTTATCACCTTTGTCTGTTAAGCTTAGCTGCTATTTTTTTTATTCATTTTGTCTGAGCCATTTCGTGAATAAGCATCAAACTTCCTATTTTCTTCATTCTCTTTTGTTGTGATTTTCTTTATAAATTGTATTGAATGTTTTAATCTTAATCTCTTATTTTGACGCACCAAATATTCTTTTTCATTTTTTTTTTATCTTTTTCCTTGTATTTGATAAGAACTTCAATAAGAGCTTATCTTCAACTATTTTTCCATTTTTTTTATCCTTTATCCTTGTATTTGATAAGAACTTCAATAAGAGCTTATCTCCTTTGTGGATCAACTTTTGTTTCCTTTTTCCATATGTGCTATTTTCTTCTTTTTTTCATGATTAGCGGTGATTGAGGGCATACGCTCCAACACCATATTGTTTTAATATTCATTATCAGAAAGATTCAACTTGTTGAGGCATACGTCAACATTTGTTTTGTACAGTTGAGGCGTTCGTCAAACTGTTTTTTTTTCTCTTCTTTTTATCATCAGTACAGTTGAGGCGTTCGTCAAACTGTTTTCTCTGTTTTATTTCAGTGCAGTTGAGGCGTTCGTCAACTCATAACTATCTCACTCACTTACCCACCAACTGCGCCATGTAGTAAACACGTTTATTTTCAATTATTTTAATCTACACTGCAGCCATCTTGACGATGGAAACTGAAAATGTCGTCAAACGACCATTCACTGCAAATTTCCAAACCAGACTGAAGACCTGGCCCTGGCCACGATCATTCCAAGAGCGCACACACACAACCGACTCTCTCGTGTGCATCGCAGCAATCGATGACTTTGTCTTGTCGCGCGCTCTCTCTCTTTTTCCTCAACGACGCTTCGCGTTGCGCAGCAGACAAGCGTGAGGCACTCACACTCCAACGGTCACTCACGCGTTGCTGGCTAATTTCACTCAGCAATCAACTACCGTCGAGTATCGACTCTAACATTTCAAACGGCCATACGTATATGTAGCATTTATTTTGCTTTGAATATTTCAATCGATAAAGTTATTTTGCTATATTGACTATCCTCGTCTTATTCTCTACACATTATTCATTTTGCTAAAACTGGTTTAAGCTTTTAATAAATCTGTCTAAAAAAGTTTCAGCTGAAAAAACTCAAATAGGAAAAAATGGCACAATAAAAGAATTGAATTAGGTCGATGCAAATTTCATTTTATTATGCGATTCAAAATTTGTTAAAAAATCAGGGGACATTAAAGTTTTATTTAAAAACTAACTTAATCCACCTATGTGGTTGATGCCTTCCTCACTTTTTACCAAAAATGGGTATATGAGTGGTTTCATCATTTTTTAGATCCAGAAAAAAAGAACTCAATGTATAACTTATGTGGTCATAACTCGAGACAGGGTTGCCAGATCTTCAATGTTTTGGACTCTTTGGAAAAGCCTTTCAATTACCTAACCAACTATGGGTCGGATGATGGATCCGGTCATAGTTTACATACATTTAAGTGAGATCCGGCATCAAAAAAGTACAAATATATCACTTAAGTGGTCATAACTCGAGACAAGGTTCCCAGATCTTCAATATTTTGGACTCGTTGGAAAGGCCTTTCAATTACCTAACCAACTATGGGTCGGATGATGGATCCGGACATAGTTTACATACATTTAAGTGAGATCCGGCTTCAAAAATGTACATAAATATCTCTTAAGTGGTCATAACTCGAGACAGGGTTGCCAGATCTTCAATGTCTTGGACTCATTGGAAAGGCCTTTCAATTACCTAATCAACGATGGGTCGGATGATGGATCCGGACATCGTTTACATGCATATAATTGAGATCCGGGTATTTGTGAAAACACATTTTTATACATAACTGTTGAACTACTTATCGAAACTTCAAACAATTCAATAGCGATGTATGGGACCCTAAACCAAGTCGAATGCAACTGGTTCGATCAAAATCGGTTCAGCCAGTGCTGAGAAAACTCAACTTCGTTGAAATCAGACAATTTATCGAAGATAAATATGTATATTTGGTTGAACTACATATGAACTAGAAAAAAAAATCTTCAAACAGTCCATAAACCATTTTATATTATGGATTCCTGCTCCATCAAAACCATTCTCAACAATGACGACACACATTTAAACGTACAACACAGCAATGTTTCAAGTTTTAGAACATTATTCATCCATAATACTATACTGAAAGTACACAACACACTAAGAAAACACAATAAAATGGAAGCCATTGTTTCGCCCCATCCTTTGTTTCGTCTGTTCGTGCAGCAATGGCAAAGCTTTTCCGGGGTGCTTTCAAGCGCACACACATTTCGTTGTCGTCGCACAATGTTATGTGTATAATGTTCATATGTGTTTGTGAAAAACAGTGCGCTACACAAAATAGTTGAAAACAGCGACAACAGGATACATTGTACCCCCGCTTTTCTACTCGAACAAGCGCCCCAGGATTGCCGAACAAGGCGCACTTGTGTGTTTGTGTTTGACAGTTGGGGGTCGTTCAGTAATTACGAAACCCGAAAAATTATTTAAAGATTTTTGATAAGAAAAATTCATAACTTAGAATTGACATGACAGAGATTTCAATTTCCTTCTCGCGAGACTTGGCAAATTTTCAGCAATGGCTTTCCTCGTGGCGTCGGATTACCCAGTTCGTGCCAGCAGGTGACAACCATGTGCTTATGTACTTGTCGTCGAGTTTGAGTGGCAACACTGCCAGGGGGGGAGAGGACAAGCAAGGATGTGCTCCTCATTTCCTTTGTGTTCTCTCATTGTGAGCGAAATTTTCCGAAACACTGGCGAAAACTGGGGGAGGAAACATAAAACATGTGTTGCCAACAGAGAAAAACGAAATCGGAGAGAGAGAGAGAGAGCGTCTGACTATCCTTTCTTTTGTTTTTATCCATTTTCCTCGGCACTCACACCGACACTGTCGGGCTCAATGGGTGGAAATGAGTGCGTTTTTGTTTTTCGTATTTGTGCTGAAAAATGTCTCTCCCCCATTTTGTGTCGTGCCTGGTCTGGTGTATGGCGACCTATTCAATCGGATGTGGATGGGAGTCGGGGGGAAATGAGGGTAAACAATACCTTTAGAGAGTAGGAAAAAGCGGGATCGCACAATGGATTTTGCAATCAGTCCCACAACAGCGACGAGATGTCAGGTGCGATGAGTTCCTGGTGGCCGGAAGGTGATCAGTGTTGGAAGCATAGATTATTTTTTTTAAATCAAAAATGAAATAAAAACATTAAGTTTCTTAAAAAATTAGGCAATGATTTTGTTTTAAATTTAAAACAACATTAAAAAAATCAAAAAAACAGATACACTACAACACACCTGTTTCATTAAATCTTGCCAAGTGGTGTGAACCAGAGCAGTAGGGAAGATAGAAGGGGGAAAATCTGCTCGAACAATGGCGAAATACTTGGAAATCATACCTTTCCGGATTCTCATCCTATTCTCCTGTCGCCAGTTTGGCAGGAAATTAGAGGAAATGTTCATGGATTTCCGAGATTATGAAGATGCTTGCTTTCGCTGGCAAGAAGCGTCGTACTCCATTGTGGTTTTATGTGATATCCCAGAGATTCGGAGTATTGTCCATGTTTCATAACCTGGAGATAATTTAACTGGTATGATATGAGTAAAAATGACATATTTTGGTTGTTTTAATTAAGACATTTTTCATTATAATTGTTGTTTATACGTTTGCCTTTTTATCTTGAATTATTATCATAAAATGGATACTTTACATAAACAAAAGTTGAGGAAAAAAATTATAAGATTTTTTGAAATCTTTGAACCTTTTGATACATTGATATGATTAGGCAATTTAAGCAATGTTTAGCTCTGCTTTGCTACAGTACACATATTAAAATTGTTGAAATAAAGTTTTTTTTCTTTTTTTTCAAATAAATAATAAAAACTGATTCTGAATAATTTAATAAAGTTGTTGTATTTTTTTCAATTCATTGTTTTAGAGTTTTTTTTATAACTTTTATTTTTGTGTAATTAATTTAACATTTTAAATTTGTTTTTTTTTTATAAAATTTAAATCTAAAATTTGTTCTAAGTGCCAAATTTCAACTAACGATAACTCGGAAACTATTGGTCAGATTTTTAATGGTAAAAAATAAAAGTTTTGTGAAATTGTCTGATCTTTTTAATAAAAAATAATTTTAAAATCAAGTGACATAAACTTTGAAAAATATTTACAACGGCCTTACAGGGTAGTAAATAAAACTTAGAAAAAACAATATTCATCGATTTGAATTCTTTATATGGCTGTATCTCAGAAACTACACAGAAAAAAAAAATTGAATTTTGGAATGTTGAAAATTTGGTAGGTTGAATATTACCTATTTTTTGAGTAATATTATGAAAACTCACCAATTCCTTATGTAATATTACACCTTTTTTTTTGCCACAACCATTTCCTGATGATTCAGAGAGAAAATTATAGGAAATTTCAACCCAGATTATTCCTTTTTTTCTGGGTGCATTTGTTTTTAGAAGTAAAGCGCAAAACATGACAATGTTTTAGGTGTACAGAAGCTATTATTTGAAAACGGTACATTTTATCGAATAAAAACAAAGTACATTCAATTGTAAATTAAATTTTGCTATTTTTTTGTCAAAAAAGTCTTAATCGTGACAAACAACTTGATCACAAAACTATTTCTCAAGGCAGGAATTTCAGACCGAAATTTTATGGAGACTTTTATAGAAATAATGATGCAAAATGACTGAAATTTAAAAATCGTGAAAAATTGCGAAATCCTAGAGAACTACTCAGTACTTAATATTGAATATTCCCAAGTAACATTTTTTTCCAGGAGTTCTACAAGAGCTCTACAAGATAGCTACAGCATAGCAGTTTGGACCGCGGTAGGATAAAACTCTCTTCAAGTACTCTTCCAAACTCCTGAAGAAGTTTTGAAGAGAATTTTATCCTACCGCGGTCCAAACTGCTATGCTGTAGCTATCTTGAAGAGCTCTTGTAGAACTCCTGGAAAAAAATGTTACTTGGGATTCGGCCCTTTGGAAATGTTAGTCTTGATTTCCAAATTATTAAAATACTTTTTCGAGGAGATAAGGACCATTAGTTTCCAAGATATCGGTGAACACCTCTTATAAACAGTGTTCAAAATTAACTCAGCTCTTCTGATTTCTTTTTTTCGAAAATAAGCAACCAAGGGCAATTTTTTAGTTGAAAAAACGCGACAATTTTCAAAAAGTTATCTTAAAAATGTATTTACTTTAAAAACGGTGCACTTTACTAAAAAAATCAATGAAGTTCTTTTTGATTGAAAATTTGTTTTTGCATTCAAAATTAAGTGAGACACAATTTATTTAAAAAAAAAACATAAATTGATCCAAAATAGTTTGCAAATTTTGAAATTTTCTGAAAAGATTACATTTTATCTCCCTTGAACTTGAAATAAATGTATAATGACAAAAAGTGATTTTAAAAATTAGCAAAACAAAATCCCCAAAATCATTTTTTTGTGTAGCCTAATGCATGCCTAAAACATTGAAAAATATTTGCAACGGCCTGAATTACAAAATGCATTTTTGTCAATATTTCATAATTGCTATGTTGGCCGCCATCTTGGATTTAATTTTTTTAAACATTCATTCATTTATTTAAGCATTTCAAAGAATATGCAATTCGAGATAATGATGTTTTTTGCTTCAAATGACTGTCAAGTATCTCTGGGCCACGTTTCAGAAGGTTTGCTGATGTAGTTCTCGAGATACAGCCATTTCAAAATGTTATTTCCGACTTTTTCTAAGAAAATTTATAAAAACTATAAAATTTCAGCACTTAAAAGAATATGCATTTCGAGATAATGATGAATTTGACTTCATAAGACTGCCAAGTATCTCTGGGCCAAATTTCAGAAAGTTTGCTGATGTAGTAGATACAGCCATTTTAAAATGTTATTTTTGCAATTCCGTCGTGATACTACTTACTTTTCCTGTCATTCTTGAACGACGAAATAGCCTACTTTTCTGTACCAAAAAAAAAAAAAAAAGCAGAATCGAATAGCAACACTTTTCAAAATAAATGCTGAAAAATTCTACTTTTCAGCACTTGTTTCGAAAAGTAACACTTTTCAACATTTTTATGATTTAAACGATTTATTGACAAAATACATGCAAATTTGACAGAAAATTTCACTCAGTGTGTGTTTTTTGGAATTGCAAAAAATGTTGTATGGAACTCGTTGCAAAACTTGATCTTTTCAGCACTCTTCGTATTTATCCAACTCGGTGAACCACGTTGGATAAATGTACGACTCGTGCTGAAAAAATCCTCTCTTTGCAACTTGTTGCATAAACTACTACTTCGACTTTCTCTTAGAAACTCTTAGAAAAAGTCGAAAATAACATTTTAAAATGGCTGTATCTCGAGAACTACATCAGCAAACCTTCTGAAACTTAGCCCAGAGATACTTGGCAGTCTTATGAAGCAAAAAACATCATTATCTCGAATTGCATATTCTTTGAATTGCTAAAATTGAATAGATGCACATAGGTACACTATGGTGTAAGGAATCGATAGACCCCAAAATCTCGGATTGCATTTTTTTTCATAATAACGGTATTTTGAGCACCGTGGTGAGACAACGAAAAAAAAAGTGATTCGATTATCCGAAGTTAAATATTTCCAAGGCCTTTGGATAATCGAGTTTGGACTCATGTGAAAAATTAGGTTAATAAACACTTCATATTTCGACCTAGATGCTAAATAAAATTATAATAAACTTGAATTCTTGAACAAAGTGCAAAAGTACATATCTGAAAATGAGTTTGCAAGATCGAAATTTGATTCAATCTTATTTTTTTTTTAATTTTATTGGTGATTTTGTTGCACAAAAGTTAAACATTGCACAAACTTAAATCAATGCCCCATCGATTTTCCATCATCAACAAACTTTCAATCGAACCTTCCAACTGTTCGACTGTTGATTCCCCTGTCGAGTGCACAACACACTGCCCGCAACGAACATGTATAAATTTTACAAAACCATCACAAAAGTTTTATGTGCCACGCCGCCGTTGTCGTTTGTCGCTGTTGTTATATTTACATCCACCGTCATCATCAATTTTGTATGTTTTCACCTTTATTCCCACCCAGAACCCACCGAATGGATTATGTATATTTTTCTCGTCGCCGTCCAAAATGTATTGAAATGACAGGGCCAGAGCCCAGGGACAGGTTATTGTTGTTGCCAAACAAATAATTGAACGCGTCGGAGTTCGACGAAATCGAGAGTGAACAGTCACCACCCCCCTCAACTGCCTGTTTGGCGAACGTGAAAATCCGGGATTCACAACACAAAAGAGGCCCAGCCAGGCTGAATTGAATTTTCTGATTTTCCACTCTTGGGTGGAAAACTTGAAGGTGTAGCAAAAGAGGGAAAAGAAAATGCAAATCTTCTTTTTTTACCTTACAAGAGAGCACAATGGATTAGAAGCCCGAGTTGTGAAGAGGAAAAATGTTGAGAAAAATATTGTTGCCAATTTCTTTTGTAACGATTGTTGATTTTTTTCGTGGAAGAAAAATCGATCCACACCAGATCCGAATTCAGTTTGTTGTTTGAACTTAAAGTTTACTGTGACATTTTGCAGAGTACTCACCCAACCGCTTGGAGATCTCCGAGTTGTGCATTTTCGGGTTGTCCTGGGCGATCTTCCGGCGCTGCAGCCGGGACCAGACCATGAACGCGTTCATCGGCCGCTTGATGTGCTCCTCCGCTGGCTTCTTCATCATCGTCTGCCCCAGGAGGCTGTAATAATAGGGCGAACTTTGGACGGTTAGTTGCAGGGGGGCTGCCGATTTGCTGGAGTTGGTGGTAAGGTAAAATAGTGAATCGGATGAAGACGAACAAAGAATGACTAACAAAATTCATGTAAAAAATAAGCAAATTAACAAACCAAACTTTACAGAATAAAACTGAATAAAACCTAAGCAAAATCATTAAAGCCGAACAAAAAATAAGAAATTAAAAAAAAAGATAAAATTTAAAGATACCCAAAAACGACAAAATTCAAAACACATTGAAACAAATAAACAAAAACAAATAATAAAGCAAAAAAGAAACTCGAAAAAATATTGAAAATAAATCAAACCAAATAATGACGAAATATGATAAAATAATAAAAAAAACACTAAAAATAAAAAGAAGAAGAGAATAAAAAGAACTAAACAATGCAAATTTGAAATATCTTAAAAGCCAAGCAAACCCAAGTAGGTAACATAAAAACAAATGCAACTAAACAAAATTGAAAATTATAAAGAACTTGAAAAAAGAGAAAACTCTATAACCTACAAAGCAAAAAAGAAATCAATAAAAAAGAAACAAAACATTTTATTTTGTTAAAAACATGAAAAAGCGAAAATTTCTGAAAAACTAAGGGAAAAAAATTATAAAATAAATCAAAACATGTAAAAAAATACAAATTGTAATAATGTAACAAAACAATTCAATTAAAAAATCCAAAGAAAATAAGAAAACCCAAAAAAATTAAAATCATAGAAAAAATAGAAAAATTACAAGAAAAAACAACATAGAACATTAATAAAAATTTAAGAAAAACAAAAAAAGACAAACAAAATCGAAGATAATTAAAAAATCAAAGGAAAATCCAAAGAAATCAAATAAGGCTTTATCCATAAAGTACGTCACGCTAAAATTCAAAAAATCAGATAATCAAACATCATCAAATCAAACAAAATCAAACAAAATCAAACAAAATCAAACAAAATCAAACAAAATCAAACAAAATCAAACAAAATCAAACAAAATCAAACAAAATCAAACAAAATCAAACAAAATCAAACAAAATCAAACAAAATCAAACAAAATCAAACAAAATCAAACAAAATCAAACAAAATCAAACAAAATCAAACAAAATCAAACAAAATCAAACAAAATCAAACAAAATAAAACAAAAAAAAAAAAAATCAAACAAAATCAAACAAAATCAAACAAAATCAAACAATCAAAAAGAAAATAAAAACAAAACACAGAAAATTAAAGAAAATAAAAAAATCCAACTAAATCAAAGAAAATAAAATAAAATCCAACCAAATTAAAAAATATCAAAGAAAAAAATGGAAACCACTAAATAAAATTTATAAGAGTCGTCAAAAATCAAAGAACTCTACAAATTACGAAAAATACCGAATATCATCGACGACTAAATTAAACTAAAGAAAACTAAAGAAAACTAAAGAAAACTAAAGAAAACTAAAGAAAACTAAAGAAAACTAAAGAAAACTAAAGAAAACTAAAGAAAACTAAAGAAAACTAAAGAAAACTAAAGAAAACTAAAGAAAACTAAAGAAAACTAAAGAAAACTAAAGAAAACTAAAGAAAACTAAAGAAAACTAAAGAAAACTAAAGAAAACTAAAGAAAACTAAAGAAAACTAAAGAAAACTAAAGAAAACTAAAGAAAACTAAAGAAAACTAAAGAAAACTAAAGAAAACTAAAGAAAACTAAAGAAAACTAAAGAAAACTAAAGAAAACTAAAGAAAACTAAAGAAAACTAAAGAAAACTAAAGAAAACTAAAGAAAACTAAAGAAAACTAAAGAAAACTAAAGAAAACTAAAGAAAACTAAAGAAAACTAAAGAAAACTAAAGAAAACTAAAGAAAACTAAAGAAAACTAAAGAAAACTAAAGAAAACTAAAGAAAACTAAAGAAAACTAAAGAAAACTAAAGAAAACTAAAGAAAACTAAAGAAAACTAAAAAAAAAACTAAAGAAAACTAAAGAAAACTAAAGAAAACTAAAGAAAACTAAAGAAAACTAAAGAAAACTAAAGAAAACTAAAGAAAACTAAAGAAAACTAAAGAAAACTAAAGAAAACTAAAGAAAACTAAAGAAAACTAAAGAAAACTAAAGAAAACTAAAGAAAACTAAAGAAAACTAAAGAAAACTAAAGAAAACTAAAGAAAACTAAAGAAAACTAAAGAAAACTAAAGAAAACTAAAGAAAACTAAAGAAAACTAAAGAAAACTAAAGAAAACTAAAAAAAAAAACTAAAGAAAACTAAAGAAAACTAAAGAAAACTAAAGAAAACTAAAGAAAACTAAAGAAAACTAAAGAAAGCTAATGAAAACTAAAGAAAACTAAGAAAAATAAACAAGACTAGACAAAACTATGCTAAACTAAACAAACCTTAACGAATTTAAACTAAAAATAACTAAAGAAAACGAAAAAAATAACAACAAAACTAAAGAAAACCAAACAAAGTTAGCAAAGTAAATAAAGTAAACAAAGTAAACAAAGTAAACACAGTAAACAAAGTAAACAAAGTAAACAAAGTAAACAAAGTAAACAAAGTAAACAAAGTAAACAAAGTCAACAAAGTAAACAAAGTAAACAAAGTAAACAAAGTAAACAAAGTAAACAAAGTAAACAAAGTAAACAAAGTAAACAAAGTAAACAAAGTAAACAAAGTAAACAAAGTAAACAAAGTAAACAAAGTAAACAAAGTAAACAAAGTAAACAAAGTAAACAAAGTAAACAAAGTAAACAAAGTAAACAAAGTAAACAAAGTAAACAAAGTAAACAAAGTAAACAAAGTAAACAAAGTAAACAAAGTAAACAAAGTAAACAAAGTCAACAAAGTAGACAAAGTAAACACAAAAATACTCGAATTTAAAAATAAGAAAATCATATAAAATCACAACATCCAATTTATTTATTTTTTTCGAACAAAAGAAAATCGTCTCCAGGAACTCAACTCACCCATTGCCATTCGCGCCTCCGTTGAGCAGCCCGCCGACGTTCTGGTGCAGATTTGCGGCCGCGGCCACGGCCTGTGCCGTCGTCGTGACGTGTCCTCCGGAACCTGCTCCACTGACCGATATCCCCCCAAGGCTCCCCACATTCCCGCCACTACTTCCACCTCCCGCACTCCCACCCGAACTCCCACCACCCCCTCCTCCACCGCCACCAATCCCGTGTGAACCGTGCAGGGCGTTCACAGATGACGCAACGCCGTGCAGGTTTTGCGTGTGCAGATTCAGCGAGTTGAGCGCCGCGTGCGATGATTGATTCGTGAGAGCTTGCGAGGTCGGTATCGACAGCGGATGGGACAGCGACAGGCCCGGTATCGACAGCGACGGTATCCGATCCATCATTTTGTGGCCAAAGTAATCCGACGAGGCCGCCGTGGTTGCCGAGAGAGGTGACAAATCCTCTTCGCGTTGGCGTTTGATGGCGTGTCACGGTTCTGTGGAGGGAAGCGGAAAAGAATTAGTTAGCTATTGAACAACATTTTGGGGTATTTGGACTCTTATCTGAATGAAGTAGCTGAATTGATAGGTTTTAAAGCCCCTCCCAATTTGTGACACCAAAATGTTCTAATAAAAGGATTTTATTTTGCATTTTGGGTGTTTTTGAACACCCCTTACTTAAGGCGGTTTCAAGAACATCTAAAATGTAATAAATGACAATTTTGCTTACTGGACCTTTCCAAAAAGAAAATATTTAGCTTTTTTTATTTATTTTCGAAATTGACCTTATGGCTTGTTGAACCAAACCTACCATCAAGCAAAACCAGTCCAAAAGGTCGATCTGACCTAAAGTCAACTTGAAGAAAAGAAAGAAAAGTTATTAATCATTCACAGAGCCTAAGCCCTCTCTACAGGCCGAAATGCGTGTGTACAAACGTGCCAAGCCATCACAACCTTCAGAAATCTCCTCTTCCTCCAACTTCAAGATCTCAAAAAAAGCCCTGGAGTACGCCATTAAGGCCACACCGGCGTTCAGGCCCCGTCGGAATGCTAAATGGATCCCAACCGCACACACGTCACTGAGGTCTGCGTGGCAGATGAATGGATTTGTTGGCGGGAATCCTGGCGGTTTTGCACCTTCGAGAGACCTGAAGGCACCTCCGCGCGGGAAGAAGTGCCGCGTGTCAATCTTGCGCCCGCGGGATAATGGGATATTCCCGATAGCGATCTTAATCGGACCAGACAGACTGGCAGCGTCGGGGTCTCTCGTAGCAGATGGACTTGCCGAGGAAGAACAAGGTGGTATAAGTGTGTCTGCGAGAGGAGTTCAATCGACGGGCCACGATAACCATCTACTAATGAGGCCTTTGACGGGGCCGTTTGTTCGAGATGCAAACAAACTGATCGCGGAGGTTAAATGGTTCATTTGGAGAAACGTGTCACGGTCATGGCTTTGTGGTCTGTAGAACTGATTGAGCTGAAAAACGACTAAAAAAATTTTTTTTTGAGTGCTACGGTCAAACCACTTTTTACGCGAATTTTGGTTCTCGCGTAAAAAAAATCGCGTAAAAAAAGTTCGCGCTATTTTGAATTTTTCGCGTAAAAAGAGTTTTCAGTATTTTTTAGTTTTATAAAGCATTATATTTTTTTAATAATAATTATGTAATTCCAGGTTATTCCAAAAAGGTTCAGTGACCTACGCTGTATATTCTAAGCATCAGTGACCTACGCTGTATATTCTACAGCAGGTAGGGTTGTTCTGGGTTATCCAAGAACTTCCGGAAGTAATGAACTGATTATCTACCTGTTCAACAAGGGTCTGTACCAGTGTATCCACCATCGTTATAATTGCAGGTAGCTTCCGTGACCAACGATGGTTACCTTGTGATCTGTTAGAATGTACGAAGTCATCCAAGAACTCCCGGAAGTTATGGCCTGGATATCTACCTGATCAACGGGAGTCTATATGGCTATATTAACCATCGGTATAGCTTCAGGTAGCTTCAGTGGACCACGATGGGCACTCTGCGGCATGTTGGATTGTTTTGGGTCATCCAGGAACTCCTGGAAGTCCTGGCCTGAATATTTTCCTGATCAACGCATAAATGTCCCATTGGAATTAGCATTCGCATTTGAGGACGAGTTCCTGGATGTCTCAACACAATCTAACATGTCGAAAATTGTTCATCGTGGTCCACTGAAGCTACCTGAAGCTATACCGATGGTTAATATAGCCATATAAACTCCCGTTGATCAGGTAGATATCCAGGCCATAACTTCCGGGAGTTCCTGGATGACCTCGTACATTCTAACAGATCTCAGAGAGTCCATCGTGGCTTACTGAGGCTACCTGAAGCTATATCGATGGTTAATATAGCCATACAGACTCCCGTTGATCAGGTAGATATCCAGGCCATGACTTCCGGGAGTTCCTGGATGACCCCCTTTGATCAGGTAGATATCCAGGCCATGACTTCCGGAAGTTCCTGGATGACCTCGTACATTCTAACAGATCTCAGAGAGTCCATCGTGGCTTACTGAGGCTACCTGAAGCTATATCGATGGTTAATATAGCCATACAGACTCCCGTTGATCAGGTAGATATCCAGGCCATGACTTCCGGGAGTTCTTGGATGACTTCGTACATTCTAACAGATCGCAGAGAGTCCATCGTGGCTCACTGAAGCTACCTGAAGCTATATCGATGGTGAATACACCGGTACAAACATCCGTTGAACAGATTCTATTTGTGACTTCCGGATGTTCTTAGTTGTCCAGAACATCCCAATATGATGCAGAGTATCCGTAGGTCACCGAAGCTACTGATGGTAAAAACCCTGATTGTGGTCCCCGTTGAACAGGAAGATATGACCATAAAGGTTAAGACTTCCGACAGTTTAAAATCGGATTAGATGCGCCATCTTTCAAGATGTGATTTATTCCGCGACCCCTTTCCCCTTTAAGGGGAGGCAAAACAAGCTGTCTCTGAGTCAAAAATCGAGGAAAATCTCTTGTAAAAAATTGGGAAACCAATAAATTTCCACCAATTTTGCTCTTTTAACACTTCTGCGTCACACAGATCAACTTTCGGTCACGCAGAACCGATACCGGACGGAATCGACGTAACACCTTATAATGTGGCCCTCTTAAACCTTGCGGTTTCGTCAACGGATCCACAGGCGTGTATCGTTCTTTTTGCGACAAGACTCCGCCTCCCGGGTCTCCTAAGTGTGAAGGTATGGGCACGGGGAGAGGGCACCGAATACCTATATTTACACTTAGAATTTTTTGCGTCCGCCCCGGGATTCGAACCGGCGACCTCTGGATTGTGAGTCCAGTGCGCAGTCCGATTGATCCACACAGGCAGACATACCGATACCGGATGTTCCGAATACGTGTTCTGGTGGTACATGGAGTTAGACAAATCTTGGTCATAAATCTAATTGAAACATCATTGTAATCCTCAAAATTTACTGCAAATGTGATAAAAAAGCATCAGTTTTGACAAAAAAAAAACGTTACTTAATCCACCGGAAGGTGGTTGCTGCCTTCCTCCTAAAAGCCTTGCAACCACACACTACGAAAGCTTTGGCTAACGCTTACTTAGTAAAGACACTATACATCTGAGTGCTGCCATCTAGGTATGATAAATTTAATGAACCATTTGAAAGCACTGCAGTGTTTGTGTGCGTGCACTGAGCGTAAAGTTCCGACAGCTATCCGCCGGAGCTTTCAAATTATGTAAATAATGACCCTTTTTAGTATCAACCAAAACAGTTTTTCGTACATATCTTTTAAAGTACTGCACAAAGCCGGATGAAATTTAAAAAAGACTTAAAGAACCTGAAGGCAAATCCAAAAACATAGATCCGGACAAAATCGGTCGAGCCAGTTCCGAGAAAAGTGAGTGAGAAAAAAAATTCTACGTCCATCCACACGCACAGACATTTGCTCAGAATTTGATTCTGAGTCGATATGTATACGTAAAGGTATATCTGGGAGGCTTATTTAAAAAGTTCAATTTTTGAGTGATTTTATAGCCTTGCCTCAGTGAGGTGAGGAAGGCAAAACCTAAGCCGCCCCATATGGCCACCCCGGATGTTCCGGATACCTGTTCCCGTGGGGCCATTTTTCAAAATCACTCAAAATGGTCAAGCGACACTTCAAACATCGTGGAATAAGACAGATATTCACTCTACAACTCATTTCTAGTGTCCTCGACAAGATCCTGTCAAAGTATGGCCTCTCCGGATGTTCCTGTACCGGCGATATAAAGGGTTTAAGCACAGGTTTCGAATGGTAGCCAATTTCAATAAAAATTTGTATTTTTCATAAACTCCACAAATTAAAATACAACCAAAACAAAACTACAAAACTTCCTGAGAAATCGAATACAGCCTTGCAAAAAAAAAAAGATAATACAAAAATATGATTATCGCGAAATTATCGCAATTTGTATCCGCATTAGTGTGTGTTTTTTTCTCACTTGTTTTGCTAATTCACTTTCTTCTCTTTCAATTTCACTTTTTTCAGATTATTTCTACCATTAGGATAAAATTTTGTCATAACGTTCCTTATGTAAGGTACAGAGGATAAAACCAATTTTTTATCTGTCTTTGTATCATCAAAAGTTGAATTCATAAAAAATCTGGTTCCGAAATTATGTTTAGAGCTAAGATGATATGACAAATAAATTTTAAAAAGTAATTTTTGATGCATAATTGAATTTGGAACCAAAAATGACTAAACTTTTTTGTATTTCACCGTTTTCAAGTAAGGCTGTTCAAATAACGTTTGAAGTTGATGTTTGGCTCTTAAAAATCTGTGAGCACATTTTTTGTATTTAGAAATCTTCAAAATTTCAACGGATTTTTATCTGAAAATATTTTTCAAAGTTTATGTCGCCCCTCTTCAAAGTCGGCCTGAATACTCAGGGGGCAGAAAAAAAACCATTTCAAATGCATTTTCCTGCGTTTATAATCATATTTAGCATGTTTGAACTCCTTTGAAAACAATTTGAATTTTCATGAAATACCAATGTACAGTCCGACGAAAATTTTTTTTTTCGCGAAAAAAAACTCCGTTGATAGATCGATATTTTAAAAAATAATGATTTGATAACAACTGGGCGCGTGTGAAATGCATTTTAAAACACTTTTTTCATACAAGTTCTGAAACCTAGGCTTGTTATTTAAATCGACTCGACTTTCGTCAGAGCTGAGGGACATAAACTTCAAAAAATATTTGCAACGGCCTAACCAAAAAATTATATAAATTTCAATAACCACGTTGATATTCATTTTGACCATGATTGAACCAGTCAACCTTCATTAACATGTTAATCCCATGACAAGAAGTATTTTTTCACTTTGCCCCTTAAGGGCTAAGTGAAAGACCGAGCTCCGATTTTTGTCGTTTTGTGCTTGCTACATATCGCTCTCCCCGCGCGCTGCTCTCTCTCTCTATTCTCTCTCGCCGTCTGCACCGTGCTGCCAGCATGGCGATAGGCATATTTTTGTGCCGCAAGTTTCTATTATAGGAAATTCATAAATTTGTCCCCATTTTTCAACTCATGATGACATGGAAAAAATTGATTTGATTTTTTATGTATAAACTAGAAACATTTGTGACATTTTCTGCTCTGAAATTGAAACATAATCCATAATTTAACATCAAAATTAAACCAGCACCACCAGCACATGCTAGTCTTTCGAGTCCTTTTTTTGATTGTGAATGTTTCTTTTCTATGGTATGATTTGAAAAGAGTTAGAGAAGAGTTTTATAACAGTTAAAATTAATTAAGTAATAAACAATTTTGACCCAATAATTTGATAATTTGCTTTTGGAAACCCTTGATGATGGCTGCGTTAGGGTAACATTAGATTACAAATTGAAAAGTTGTCCTCCAGCAGTGACATTGGCCATTCCAACTTTGTAACCTGCAACAACCCAAACCCGCATCCGACGCCAAACCGTCTGGGTCCTAACCTTGCTCGAGGTCTCCCTCGGGAATGTGTCCCCCGCCTAGCCGGGCCCTCCACAGCGAAGGTCACAGCCCGGCCAGGAATCCACCAACCGTGGTCGGCCCCGAAAAAGAAAAACCCCTCGTACCGATCGCATTCCAAAGTGACAGATTTAAACACCTCGCGGCACAGCTGGGAGCATTTCTTCAATTTCTCGCCCAGAACCCTTCCTCCCCCGCCAGCGCAAAGACAGAGGAGAACCCAGCTCGTTTGTTTTGGCCGCGGAGGAGTTGCAGCGTTTGAAGTTGGAAGAAAAAAAAACGAAGAAAATTAACGAATGATTCAAACTCAGCGTGAAATTTTTATCATTTTCACACTTTGAACGCCCTCTCTACACTTTCGGGTGGGGAGAAGTGGGGGGACTCTTCGTCGTCGGGGTGAAGAAAAGAAGTAAATTCATCTTTTATTTTTACAGGGATTAAAATTAATATGCTTTGAGTTTGGAGATTATTTTTGGCTGTTCCTTCTGGTTCTCGTTCATTAATAAAACGAAATTATTATTTATGGTAGTTACCGGATTTTTTCCCCTTCCCAACAACGAGTTCTTGCTGACTTTTGTGTGAAGGTGGTTTGTTGTTTTTTCACGGTTGATTTTTAGGCTACCCTTTTGTGGGGAGAGCGGCTAAGATGGGATTTGAAGTGATTGCACTAAATATTTTGAAAATTTAATCGTTTGGATGGTACTTTTGTGGAGGTTATGCCAACATTGTTGTTGGAGGGACTTTGAGGATGAAACTTTAATTGAGCAGTTTTTAAAGGGTCGAAGTTAATTGATTGATTATAGTTTTCAGAATTAACCAGACAAAATTATTGAGAAAATATTTTTTAAAAAATCACATTGGCCTATTGTCATTCATTTATTTTATTTCAACTTTATTATCGTACTTGATGCATTTTTCAACAAACGTGTAGAAACCTTGGTAGCAAACCAAATACGGGTCAATCGAATACACTTTTGGACCATTACCGATTTGGACCAACTTGGAGAAAATTTTTTATCGATAGTAACAAAATGTCAAATTTGGTGCTGATTGGACCATCAGGAATGGATCTTATTTAAAATTTCAGAATTTTCTACATTTTTAAATGTTTAATTTAGCAAATAAAACATCAAAGGAGTTTAGTTGTTTTTTCATCACTTGATTGTTGACAATGCAATTTATTTTTGTTTTCAATGATTCTTCAGAAAAAAAATCAAAGAACTTAAACATTTAATTAAAAAGATATATTTTTTATTAGTCAACATCTTCCAATTACCAGAATCCGCAAATTGCGGCTTGATATCGATTACTGCTTAGTTAAATCAACTTGAAGAAGGTTGATTTGCTCCATAATTATTCCATTAAGAAATCCGTCATCACTCGTTCCAACGGCGAAGGTTCATTAAGTGTAAGTAGACGGAATTAAAACCATTTCCCTCCCCTTCAGGACTTCATCACATCCTTCCTTCCGTTGCGCCGGCGGCCGATCCGTTTGGTCCTGTTTTGTCAACTGCGCTTCATTATTTCATTTCAATTTTCCAATGGAGCTGAACAACCAATGCTGGCGGAGGAAGCACGGGAAAAAAAACTCATTCTGCAACGAGTCAAAACAATCCTGCACTCATTATGGAACCGGTCCATTTCCCTCCCCCTTCAAACCGTCAGGAAGTTAATGAAAATGGAATCCCCACCCCAAGTCCCCAACTTCCGGAAGCATACACACAGACAAAACCGTAGACTTTGCACGTAATTATTTAAAGTGGAAATAGGAATATCAACCATTTTTACTCTCTCTCTTTCCCCGTAGTCTCGACTTGTTGAAGAAGTTTCCACCATTGAGATTGAGTTCGACATGTTGTCGGCAGAAAAAAAGGGATAAAAACGTTGTCAACCTTCGTCACTGGGAGGACGCTGCGCTGGGATTGGAGGACACCTGTCAGTCACAGGGAGTCGATGAAAGTGAGGAAAAATCGAACCACTATTGAGTTGGACCGACATTGTTCGGGGGACAACGTGATCCAGTTTCCATTTTCTAAAGTGAGGTTATGAAAATCGATTTCGATTTGAGCGTTCATTCTTCAAAACCAGAAGTTTGTGGAATTCCAATAAATTTAAACATTTATTAAAGTCATTAAGCTTTAATAGATCACGCGAGTGGGGTGCCGTCGCCATCTCAAAGAAAGTCGTAAACAATATGTCGTAGTGATTTTCGCGCCCACGCTCACCGCTTTTTTACGAAGTCGGGCATATTTCGGTGAATCAATGCGGCTTGAGTGCCGGTTCCCCTTTGTGGTTCCAAAAAGAGTCATAGGTGGAATGATTATGCTGAGCACGTGATCCCGGGGGGTCCCAACCGATAGCGAATGTTTAATATATTGTTGGGGGTGTCCATCAATAAATTATTGAATAATGGTATTAGATTTTTTGTTTACTTTTAAAAGCTGAATTGCATTAATATATCAAATTTAAGTTTGAAATCAAATTTAAAAGGGTATAGATTTTATTTTTAAGACCAGTTTATTTTATTTTTGAATCAGCACTTTGAATAATTTTGAATATTTTTTAATTTAAAACATTGAAAACCGAAAAAATGCGTCATTTTGGTAACTCTGATTAACTTACCTTTATAAAATATTTTCATTATAAATTTGCATTTATTTGGACCAAAGACGTCAAATTTTAGGGTTATGTATGTCGGATGTTGTATGTGTATTAGAGTGTAACAAAAATGACTTTTTGGCGGGCATTCAAGGGTTTGTTCCGGTGGGCATACCAAGCCCAAATCCAAAATATGAGCTGGCGCTTTGCATTTGAATTTTAAATGGGAATTAACCCGTAATTTTTTTTTTTCAAAAATGTCACTTTTTGAGGCATTTAGGCCAATGAAGCGTTTTTTTTTCAACATCATTGGCATGTAGGCCAGATCCTTGCGTATCTTATGGTATATATAACATTGAAATTTTGAGCACTGTGGAGCTCGGTACAGACCTTCAAAGCTTGGCATTTTTCAAAAAATCGGCCTCGGCAAAAAAGATATGCGTCGCACCTCGCGACGCCCTAGACGCCATTTGATTTTGCTGGGGTCAATTTTTCGAAAAAAAAGGTGCAGGTGGTTATGTTACACATGACCAGTATGACAAAGAACTTTGCAAGATGGTTGTTGAAATTTTCGATTACATTGTCTGGTCCAAATTTTCCCAAGATTCACTAGATTCTTAATAACCATAAAGTTTGATACCCATATTGCCCCTACTCTTATGGTTCGGCAAATGTCCCCCCATCAGAACATCCCCGGGGCCTCCGGCCACTCCGGACTGTGGCCATTACTGCCGAAATGTCAAATTTCATATCCAGTATCAAAAACCATAAAGTTTGATACCCATATTGCCCTACTCTTATGGTTCGGCAAATGTCCCCCCATCGGAACATCCCCGGGGCCTCCGGCCACTCCGGATTGTGGCCACTACTGCCGAAATGTCAAATTTCATATTCAGTATCAAAAACCATAAAGTTTGATACCCATATTGCCCCTACTCTTATGGTTCGGCAAATGTCCCCCCATCGGAACATCCCCGGGGCCTCCGGCCACTCCGGACTGTGGCCACTACTGCCGAAATGTCAAATTTCATATCCAGTATCAAAAACCATAAAGTTTGATACCCATATTGCCCATACTCTTATGGTTCGGCAAATGTCCCCCCATCGGAACATCCCCGGGGCCTCCAGCCACTCCGTATTGTGGCCACTACTGCCGAAATGTCAAATTTTATATACAGTATCAAAAACCATACAGTTTGATACCCATATTGCCCCTACTCTTATGGTTCGGCAAATGTCCTCCCATCGGAACATCCCCGGGCCTCCGGCCACTCCGGATTGTGGCCACTACTGCCGAAATGTCAAATTTCATATTCAGTATCAAAAACCATAAAGTTTGATACCCATATTGCCCCTACTCTTATGGTTCGGCAAATGTCCCCCCATCGGAACATCGACGGGGCCTCCGGCCACTCCGGATTGTGGCCACTACTGCCGAAATGTTAAATTTCATATCCAGTATCAAAAACCATAAAGTTTGATAACCATATTGACCCTACTCTTATGGTTCGGCAAATGTCCCCCCATCGGAACATCGACGGGGCCTCCGGCCACTCCGGATTGTGGCCACTACTGCCGAAATGTTAAATTTCATATCCAGTATCAAAAACCATAAAGTTTGATAACCATATTGCCCCTACTCTTATGGTTCGGCAAATGTCCCCCCATCGGAACATCCCCGGGGCCTCCGGCCACTCCGGACTGTGGCCATTACTGCCGAAATGTCAAATTTCATATCCAGTATCAAAAACCATAAAGTTTGATAACCATATTGCCCCTACTCTTATGGTTCGGCAAATGTCCCCCCATCGGAACATCGACGGGGCCTCCGGCCACTCCGGATTGTGGCCACTACTGCCGAAATGTTAAATTTCATATCCAGTATCAAAAACCATAAAGTTTGATACCCATATTGCCCTACTCTTATGGTTCGGCAAATGTCCCCCCATCGGAACATCCCCGGGGCCTCCGGCCACTCCGGATTGTGGCCACTACTGCCGAAATGTCAAATTTCATATTCAGTATCAAAAACCATAAAGTTTGATACCCATATTGCCCCTACTCTTATGGTTCGGCAAATGTCCCCCCATCGGAACATCCCCGGGGCCTCCGGCCACTCCGGACTGTGGCCACTACTGCCGAAATGTCAAATTTCATATACAGTATCAAAAATCATAAAGTTTGATACCCATATTGCCCATACTCTTATGGTTCGGCAAATGTCCCCCCATCGGAACATCCCCGGGGCCTCCGGCCACTCCGGATTGTGGCCACTACTGCCGAAATGTCAAATTTCATATTCAGTATCAAAAACCATAAAGTTTGATACCCATATTGCCCCTACTCTTATGGTTCGGCAAATGTCCCCCCATCGGAACATCCCCGGGGCCTCCAGCCACTCCGTATTGTGGCCACTACTGCCGAAATGTCAAATTTTATATACAGTATCAAAAACCATAAAGTTTGATACCCATATTGCCCCTACTCTTATGGTTCGGCAAATGTCCCCCCATCGGAACATCAACGGGGCCTCCGGCCACTCCGGATTGTGGCCACTACTGCCGAAATGTTAAATTTCATATCCAGTATCAAAAACCATAAAGTTTGATACCCATATTGCCCATACTCTTATGGTTCGGCAAATGTCCCTCCATCGGAACATCCCCGGGGCCTCCGGCCACTCCGGATTGTGGCCACTACTGCCGAAATGTCAAATTTCATATCCAGTATCAAAAACCATAAAGTTTGATACCCATATTGCCCATACTCTTATGGTTCGGCAAATGTCCCCCCATCGGAACATCCCCGGGGCCTCCGGCCACTCCGGATTGTGGCCATTACTGCCGAAATGTCAAATTTCATATCCAGTATCAAAAACCATAAAGTTTGATACCCATATTGCCCCTACTCTTATGGTTCGGCAAATGTCCCCCATCGGAACATCCCCGGGGCCTCCGGCCACTCCGGATTGTGGCCATTACTGCCGAAATGTCAAATTTCATACTCAGTATCAAAAACCATAAAGTTTGATACCCATATTGCCCCTACTCTTATGGTTCGGCAAATGTCCCCCCATCGGAACATCCCCGGGGCCTCCGGCCACTCCGGACTGTGGCCATTACTGCCGAAATGTCAAATTTCATATCCAGTATCAAAAACCATAAAGTTTGATACCCATATTGCCCCTACTCTTATGGTTCGGCAAATGTCCCCCATCGGAACATCCCCGGGGCCTCCGGCCACTCCGGATTGTGGCCACTACTGCCGAAATGTCAAATTTCATATTCAGTATCAAAAACCATAAAGTTTGATACCCATATTGCCCATACTCTTATGGTTCGGCAAATGTCCCCCCATCGGAACATCCCCGGGGCCTCCGGCCACTCCGGAACTTGGCCATTACTGCCGAAATGTCAAATTTCATATCCAGTATCAAAAACCATAAAGTTTGATACCCATATTGCCCCTACTCTTATGGTTCGGCAAATGTCCCCCCATCGGAACATCCCCGGGGCCTCCGGCCACTCCGGATTGTGGCCACTACTGCCGAAATGTCAAATTTCATATCCAGTATCAAAAACCATAAAGTTTGATACCCATATTGCCCATACTCTTATGGTTCGGCAAATGTCCCCCCATCGGAACATCAACGGGGCCTCCGGCCACTCCGGATTGTGGCCACTACTGCCGAAATGTTAAATTTCATATCCAGTATCAAAAACCATAAAGTTTGATACCCATATTGCCCATACTCTTATGGTTCGGCAAATGTCCCTCAATCGGAACATCCCCGGGGCCTCCGGCCACTCCGGATTGTGGCCACTACTGCCGAAATGTCAAATTTCATATCCAGTATCAAAAACCATAAAGTTTGATACCCATATTGCCCATACTCTTATGGTTCGGCAAATGTCCCCCCATCGGAACATCCCCGGGGCCTCCGGCCACTCCGGATTGTGGCCATTACTGCCGAAATGTCAAATTTCATATCCAGTATCAAAAACCATAAAGTTTGATACCCATATTGCCCCTACTCTTATGGTTCGGCAAATGTCCCCCATCGGAACATCCCCGGGGCCTCCGGCCACTCCGGATTGTGGCCATTACTGCCGAAATGTCAAATTTCATACTCAGTATCAAAAACCATAAAGTTTGATACCCATATTGCCCCTACTCTTATGGTTCGGCAAATGTCCCCCCATCGGAACATCCCCGGGGCCTCCGGCCACTCCGGACTGTGGCCATTACTGCCGAAATGTCAAATTTCATATCCAGTATCAAAAACCATAAAGTTTGATACCCATATTGCCCCTACTCTTATGGTTCGGCAAATGTCCCCCATCGGAACATCCCCGGGGCCTCCGGCCACTCCGGATTGTGGCCACTACTGCCGAAATGTCAAATTTCATATTCAGTATCAAAAACCATAAAGTTTGATACCCATATTGCCCATACTCTTATGGTTCGGCAAATGTCCCCCCATCGGAACATCCCCGGGGCCTCCGGCCACTCCGGAACTTGGCCATTACTGCCGAAATGTCAAATTTCATATCCAGTATCAAAAACCATAAAGTTTGATACCCATATTGCCCCTACTCTTATGGTTCGGCAAATGTCCCCCCATCGGAACATCCCCGGGGCCTCCGGCCACTCCGGATTGTGGCCACTACGAACACTTCAGCCAACGGGGCCTCCGAACACTCCAGGTGGTGGCCAATTCCAATTATCGACTCCTTCTAATGCCGGCTGGCATGTCTTGGCTGATCCATGCCATCTGCTCCCGGGCCACCAGACCATCTGCTCCTGATGTTGACTCGTCGACGTCCAGCAACAGAATGAATTATCGGGACCAACCGAGCCGAGTTTTGTTGGCTTAGGTTTAGTTTTGTTGCCCCGTCGACGATCCGAAAATTATGAGGTGGAGTGGGGGTAATTTTAGATACATCAATCTCACGTCTCTCGATTGACTGATTGGGAAACGTTTGTTCGACCAACCAGCGTGTACTTTAGAGGGGAAATTTGCCGAGAGGGGAATTCGTCACGTAACGTTTTCGCTTCGCGAAAATTTTGGATTGACACCACGTATATAAACCTTAGGACAAAGTTCTTTGTCAAAAAATGCCAAACTTTGAAGGTCTGGAGCTCCAGGGTGCTCCAGATTTCAATGTTATATATACCAATAGATGCGCAAGGATCTGGCCTACATGCCAATGATGTTGAAAATAAACGCTTCATTGGCCAAAATGCCTCAAAAAGTGACATTCTTGGTAAAATCTTTTTTACGGGTTAAATCCCATTTAAAATTCAAATGCAAAGCGCCAGCTCCTGTTACGTTACGTATCAAGCTCAAATTTTGGATTTGGGTTTAGTACACCCACCGGAACAAACCCTTGAATGCCCGCCAAAAAATCATTTTTGCGTCTTTTTTTCGTATTTTTGATCAAATAAGACACTTTAAGACTACTTGCAAATTTTGAATTTAGGACCACAAAAATTTAGAAAAATGAAATAATAAATTTATTCATATTTTGCAATTTGTGGTAGTAACATCACTGTCATAATGTATAAAGTATATTGTTTTATATTTTACTTCATAATTTTGAACGATGAAAACATTTGAAAGAGCAGTTTTTTTAAGAACATATATTTTATTAGTTTATTACAATTTTAAAAGATCAAAACCCAAAATTTTGAACTACACAACTTATTCATAACTTTTTTTTAATACCACCAATATAACATTAATAAAATAGAAATAAATTTATTTTGTTTTCACAAAGAAAACTTAAAAAAAGTAATAAATACTAATGGTACGTTCGTTTGAAGAGCCAGTGCGGCACTGAGTCAGTTTTGGTTCAATCGAACGTCACTTATCAGTGTGCGTGGAACTCGCATGAAACTGAAAAAATAACGAGTGCGGCATTAGAGTTTCAGTTCCAAGATGGCGGCGAAACTCGTGCGGAACTAGCGCGAGTTTCTTCAAAGAAACACTTTTACAGCTCTGAGTGCGGCACGCCGTGTGGAACTAGCCATCAAACGAACGTACCATGAGTAAAAATGTTTTAATACATAATTCATATGATAATTCCAAAAAAAAAAATGTGCAAAAAATGTAAACCATTTAAATTCAATAACCAATTAAAAAAATACCCATTGTAAAGAAAATTTATAAGTTTCATAAAATTTTAATTTCATTTTTTTATTTGGTTGAAACTTTATTGTGGGCTTCCCTATGACAAAAGAAGTTATTTTGCATCATCGGTTCGTCCATACACATCGCCATACAATTTTGGCAACTTTACATATAAAAATGGAATGTAAATATTCGAAAATCTGTGTCATAGGAAGGGGCTTTCGGATTGATTAAGTGTCATCTGTAAAGTAGTAGGTTTTGTTTCGTAAAACAAAATCAGAAAAAGTTACACTGCAAATAAATGTATGTTAAAAATATTTGTTTTATTGTACTATTTCTGTGTTTTACGAAATTATGAACAAACTTTAATGTTTTTTTTAAGATACATAACTTTTAAAAAATATTGAAAAAATACCCTGAAAAGCATGAAAAATTACTTAGAATAACAAAATCAAATTTTCAATTGGAAAGTACTTGTTAATTTTTTCCATAAATTGCGTCGTTTTCAAATTATTGCCATTTGAGGGTTAATTTTAAGTAATTGTCATATGCAGATGTCTTTGTGTGTCTATGTTTGACTATATGTTTCAAAGTAGCCCAGAAAATTACTTCCTACTTTAGCTTTTGAATTTGAAATTCAGACAAATATTTTCTGAAATAGAGTATAACAAAGAATTAAAATAATATTTTTTTAAAATGATTTCCAATTACATTTTTTAACTGTCTAAATTTCGACAACTAATGATATCTTCGTAGAATTTTCCATTTTTTTCTTTAAAAATATTCTTTAAATCAAGACCAACACTTGATGACAAAGTAACACATTCAAAGCTGTTTGTAATGTTAGGCTTGATTTTGAAAATTTTTTTTATTCTAAAAATTATTACTATTGGACTTAGCTATCATCAGATATTAAAAGACTAATTGAAAGATACCTAGAAATTTTTTTTTGCGGTATTCAACAATATTCTATAATCTGAATTCCAAGGATAAACAATTTTTGAACTTATATTCTCGAATAAAACGAAAGTTTAGAACTATGGTTCTACTTAAATTCAATTAAATTTTGTGGAAAGTATCCTTGCACGAAATGTAAGCCTTTTATACAATACGTTTTACAGAAAAAGTGTTTTCCTAAAAATACAAATTTGTGTTTGATGGGAACCACACGAAAATTTTAGGTTTTTTTGAAAATTTAGATTCCCATCAGGCCAGAAAGGGTTAAAGGATTTACTTTAAAAAAACGTTTGGTTAGATGTTCAATTAAAACGAAAAAAAAAAAAATATGTCTTACATTCACTTACATAGAATTACAAAAATCTACTATCCCGAATCAAAAAATATATTTAAAGATAATTAAAAATTTGGCTGTGGGCTCTCATAATATGTTCATTGAAACTAGATTTTTAAATTTCACAAAAAACTTTTTAATCAAAAAACTTTTTTTTCAATATTCAAATTCATTAAATTATATTTTTGTCATCATTTTAAATCAACTTTTTGCAAAATGGCTCTCAACGCAAACATAATGTGTTTTTTTAACTGAGCATCCCTAACCAAGTCAGAATCAAAGTGATCATAGAAAAAATGAATGATTTCTGTCTCCATTCTTCACAAAGACCGCTCCCCACCAGAAAGTAGCCATTCCGATTTGAATATTTATCACAAAAACAAAAGCTCCAGCGGACTTTAAAAAAAAATCTGCTGCTGAATTTTCGACTGGAAACCGATTTACAAACTTCCAGGAGTGGGGGTGGGGGGAACTCATCCCGCCACCAGCACGGCAGGGGGTGCCAAAGTTAGGAACCGAATTTATCATTCGCTGATTATAAATTCATAAGAATTTCGGGTGTTTTCTGTTTGTGGCCGCGCCGCGATCGTCCGGGGGCAAAAAATATATACAAAACTATTTATGAACTATACACGACACCCCCCCGGCACAAACCGATCAATCGGGGGCCCTAACTTTGGGGCCCAATCAGAAAAAAATGGTGGGTGGGGGTGGTGGAGGGGAACTTAATCCTCCCGGTTTTGCTCAATAAATTTTTTGTTCGATTTGGTAAAAAAGGTGAAAAAGAAGCAAAATCATTTTATATGCAGATGAGGCTGTTAAAAATCGGTTTTCCAACACATTTTTATTGTCTTTTCGGAATTTCGGTAATTAAATGAGGAATTATGAAAAATAGCCCCCCTCTTTGGAATGGGGCTCGTCGTTCAGAAGCTGTGGAGCAAAATATTAATGAGCTTCTTCATCTCGGATTTTATTGTTGTGGCAGACAGCCTAACAGAGGGGAAGTGGTGGAATTTTTTGAATTTATGATCAAATTTTGGCCCGAGAGTTATGACGATTGAAATGTCGATTGGATGCGGTTCGGTAGTGGAGAATGGAATGTTTTACCAAACAGAACATTATGCTTTAGATATTAGTTGTGGTTGGATCGCTGCCTTTTAAAATATGATTCAAGATTGAAGATTTTTGAAGGTTTTAAGAATCATTAAAATATTTCAATTGTCTCAATATTATGATTTTTTTCAACGATTAGCTTCAAATAAAAGAGATTGTCCATTTTCCAACGGAATCGAGTTTATTGTCCAAACACAATACAAAACAAAACTTTTACAAATCCCCAAACAGTGAATCTAGCCGCCAACAATAAATAGAAACAAATATCATCATGACCATAAACTTTACACCCAAAGTTAAAGAACGAGGGGATAGTCCTCACGAAAATAAACGTGAGGAAAGTGCTATATTGCGAGAGTAAAGTCCTCTCGCGTGTTCATTCGTTCATTGGAACAGTTCATCCTATGAGTGGCTTATATGGACAAACGACCGCCATTTAGTCACCGAACCATGGTGGCCCATACGGCAAAGGCACGGTTCAATATGCCGAAGGTCTTGGGTTCGAGTCTCGGTACCGGCACTTTTTTTTTTTTTTGATAGATGAACTTTTTTGCAAAATGAACCATGAGTAAAGTACTCTCGGTAATTTTGGGATGTATCCTCTCCGTCCGCACACAGTACCATTTTACTACCGAATCGTGCTCTTTATCCTCTCGTATGCCGATGCCCAGTTCTGGGTGTACTCTCCCAAAAATTACCAACTCACCAAAAACTGTAAGAAATAAAACGAGAAAAAAAACTCAGCACCGCAAACACAAGTAGCAACCCACCTCAATAGGGACGACCCGCTGGGAACAATTTAAAACCCCATTTTGGGCGCAAATCGCCAGCCAGCCAGCAAGTCTGCCCGAATAAGGGAAACCTCCTCCTGGCAAGTGTGCGAGGGGCAATAGATCATCATCAACAGTCAGCAGCAGCAGGAGTAGCCACCAGAGATAATCAACGTTTTTGTAGTGCCATGCTGTTCCACAAAATTGCTCTCTTTTGTCGGCGTTTGTTTGAAAAGTTCTATGTGGAGTAATTCTTTAGAAAATAGGATTTTGTTCGGTCAAATACAAGTCAAATACTGCAAACGAATTTGAAAATACACGATTTCCTTCAAAATATTGGGTAAAGAAGCTGAAATTAATTGTAAGTTGATTTTTTTTTAAATTAGGCTAGCTTGCTATAACTGTTGCTGGGAAAAAGTGAAAAGAAAAATGTCTACATTTTAAAAATTTAAAAATGATTTGTTTACAAGGAAATATACAAACGCTTGCTAAATTGGGAATGTAAAACAAATAGTTTTTGAACAGTCAATTCCCGAGCAGACGGAAATAACATGAGAAGGTCAGTTTTTGATATTGTGAGAAGATCGAAATATGTTATTGGGATGATCGGATTAGTTGTTAAAATAACAAAAATCAACAACAAAGATTTGTTCGAAGAATAACTTAAACTGTTATTATGTTGTTATTGCAATAACAAACCAATAACACAGAAGGAATCATGAAGGAATAACAAGATTTGTTATTTTGTGCGGAGAGGTGGAGCAGCATAATAACAAAAAATGTTATTGAACTGGTATGTCTCCACAACAAAAAAAGTTATTGTTTTGGATTATTAGTAATTTGCAAATAAACCTGCAGTTGCCATAACTCCTCTGTACTAGTCAGGGCTGTAGAGTCGGGTACCTCCAAGCGACTTTGAATCCATACTTTGAAGACAACTCCGACTCTGGATGCAGGATATGACGTCAACGACGACTTCCGCTCCCTAAAAATACCCGACTTCACAGATTCCGACTCCAAGTAAAAGTTGCTGAAAATTTGCTGAATCCGATGCAGTCTCCGAGGTCTCACTCTAGCTCGAACTACAACGTCAGCTCCGACTTCATCATCCCGGTACGAGAATCGAACTCACGACCTCTGGATTGGAAACCCAGCACGCCGCTAGTCGAAACCCATCCCCTACCGGTCAGTATTCCCAGTGAGTAGAATTACTCTTTGAAGGGATCTGACTTTGCCGAGCCAGACAGGAATCGAACCCATCACCTTCCGCTTACAAGGCGAAACCCGTAACCTCACGGCCACGGAAGCTCGGCACTTCCTGGCTCTGTGAAAATAATAACAGTTTTTGTTATTCACACATCAAAAATTGTCAATAAATAAATCAATTCCGTTAGGGAATATAACAAAATTTAAAAAAAAGAACTCTCAAAAGTTAATTTTCTCGGATTAATTTTGACTTGCAACCCCATTTCATGTCCAAAATAATAACCCCGACGAAATTGGTCAAAATTATCCCATAGTTCTAGCCAATTTTAGCAAAGTCTCTTAGGGGGTATATCAAATAATTAAAAAAAATCAACTTTAAAAATTTCAACTTTTTAGAATAATTTAAGCTTAAGGACCCCATTTCATGGCCAAAATAATGACCCTGACGAAATTGGTCAACATTATCCCATAGTTCTAACCATTTTAAACAAAGTCCTTTAGGGGGTATATCGAATAATTAAAAAAATCAACTTTCAAAATTTCAGCTTTTTCAAATAATTTTAGCTGAAGGACCCCATTTCATGGCCAAAATAATGACCCCGACGAAATTAGACAAAATTATCCCAAAGATCTAAACATATTTAACAAAAGAAAAAATAATAACAGATTGTGTTATGGACACTTAGAAACTTTTCCATTTGTGCTATTTATGGTAATTTTATTTCTAAGTCAGTATACCGAACGAATAACAAATTTTGTTATTAGGAGAGTTTATGAAATGTATAACATTTTCTCTTATTAGCGTGTTATTAAACATTTTCAACATAATATCACTTCAATACCAAATTTTGTTATTTTATCAGAAACTGTTATTATTTTTTCTTCTTGAAGTTGAACTTCAGGATAAAATAATAACACTATTTGTTATTTTAACAGGATTTGTTATTGTCTGCCCGGGAAAGATCTAATTTAAGTCAAACTCTTTCCAATTCAGACATTCAATTTACACTTCTCTCTCCCTTCCCCAAGTCAAACCCAACACCAGTCACCTCCCCTAGTTGATAACCCTCCAGCGTGAAAATTGGCACGCATTTTTCGGTAAGCTTCTTAAAGCTCTTTTGCCCCCAAACAAAATCATTTCTTTCCGGGAGCTTAACAAGAAAAAAAAGTGAGAGTTCCGAAAATCCGGCCCAACTTATGACACCCATAATTCCCCAATTATCTTTGTCTCTTCTTTTCATGGCTGTTGACTCTGAAAAGAATTTTCTGGTGGGGGGCGAGGACAAGTTAAGGGGAGACACGACACATTTATGCTGGCTGGTACAGACCGGATCCAGAAGAATGGCGTATCGAATTCGAGTGGGGAAAACAACCAACAAAATCTCACTTTAATAAGGGTTATGTGCTGACGGGCCGGAATGATTGGATTGAGAAGGGGGAGAGAAGGAATGTCGGGAATTTCAAGATTTTTGGCGGGAATCTGACAGGAATGTGGTGCTTTTGGCTAATTGGATGA
Organism: Culex pipiens pallens; assembly: GCF_016801865.2. Lineage (NCBI taxonomy): Eukaryota > Metazoa > Arthropoda > Insecta > Diptera > Culicidae > Culex > Culex pipiens. Next base: position 183,524,393 of record NC_068938.1, on the reverse strand, counting down.
CAGTTTGCATACTTGAGCAAAGAAAGCTGTACTGATCCTAATATATATGATTTGTTAATTCTTTTTAAAAACCATCAAACTTTGAAATTTGCTTAATTTCAAAGTACAAAGATATAAATTTCACTGAAAAGCTTGAAACACTCAAGGTGATTAAACTCAGGTGTCAAAGTGACTAAACCGCACCTAACTACACAAGCACGTATGTTTTCAGTGACTTAAATGCATACCACAAACACTCACACAGAGAGAACAAACAGAGGGTTGCATCGTTGCATGTGAAGAAAAAAAGGTGTTATGATTGATGTAATAAAGCCGTGCTTTGAATTATTCACCTCGTTTTTTTTCTGCATCTCACACTTCAAAGCGAATGACAGTGTGTTCTTCCATGAGTGCAAATCTGTGTGCCTGGCTTCGCTTGTTACACTTATCCGTTTGCGGATTTGCTGGTGTATTTTTTTTCATCGTCAAGAATAATTTGAATTTAGCTCGGAAAAATATCTCAGACAAATAGAAGCACAGTTTCCACGAGAAGTTGATTTCAAAACGTTGCTTAACTCATCGAGGTTCATATCTTCCTCACACTCACAACTAATTTAATTGTTCAATCAATCGATTACTCTCGGCACTATCATTAATTGTACGATAATGTTAAAACGGTAAATAAAACCTACCTCATTTTTTACTGTTTGAACGATTTCAAAATCGGATCAAACTAGACCACTTTATAAAAAATAGTTTAAATAAAATATATTTGAGTCATTCCAGGTCAACTGAGTACACTTTTGGACTCGACCTTCACCGATTTGGATCAAACTTGGAGGGAACGTTCATCTATCGATAGTTAACAGAAATCCCAAGTTTGGTGCTGATCTGATCATCTCTCTATTTTTGGCACCGCCCTCTTTTTGAAGATTTTCTAAAAAACTTTTTTTTCTTTTAATCATAACTTTGCAACTATTTGAGCAAAAGATTTTCTACAGGTTGCATTTTATAGAAAATTGTGCAAGAAATTCGATAAAAATATAATTTTAAACCCTTAAATGCCAACTAATATTATATTTCAACGTTTTAAGCATTAAAAATCAGTTTTGATCAACTTCTTATGTTTTTATTTGTTTTATTTTATCACCGTCGTGCTCCCCAGACAATTTAACATAATAATCAATGTAGACCTCAAACTAAAATGAACTATTGGCGAGATACAGCGATTTGAATGAAAAAAGTTTGATTTTGCGCTGCACTCTGTCCTATAAATTCAAATCCGAAATAAGTTTCTCAAATATAAAAATCGAACTAAGCGGGATTCATCCCTTTTTGTTGAAAAGTACACCATGTACTACCAAGTGCTGCGCAAAATCAAACTTTCTTCAGTAAAATCGCTGTATCTCGCCAATAGTTCATTTTAGTTTGAGGTCTACATTGATTTTTATGTAAAATTGTCAGATAAACACGATGGTGATAAAATAAATCAAATAAAATTATAAAGAACAGGTCAAAATCGAATTTTAATACTTAAAACACTAAAATATAATTTAAGTGGGCATTTTTTTTTTATTTTTATTTTTATCGAATTCCTTGGACAATTTTCTATAAAATGCAACCTGTAGAAAGTCTATTGCTCAAGTATTTGCAAAGTTATGATTAAAAGAAAAAAAAAAGTTTTTTTAGAAAATCAGCAAAATAGAGGGCGGTGCCAAAAATCCAAGTTTGGACCAAATCGGTGAACGTAGAGTCCAAAAGTGTACTCAGATGAGATGGAATGACCCACTTGCATTTTTTTTTCAGAAGACTTGCTCCATCCTGCATCATGCGTGCGGCTTTTTGCAACATATTAGGCTTCCTCCACAAAAAATTTAAACGAAAAAATCTTGGGCTATTGAAGGTGAGCCGAAAAAAAAAGAAAAAACAAAAATCTCATGGAAATGGCGTGTATTTTTCTTTCAATGTTCTTTCGGAAAGCCCTTCAAAATTTCAACCTAATTCTTTGAACACTTTTTGATCCGAAGCAACGGCTTGGAGATACAGGAATAGTTAAATTATTGGAATAACTTACGTCTTTCTGAAATGTCATTTTCGAGTTCTACATGCTCCATATACACTAAAATTAAAGAGCCTATATGGAGAGGCGAAATGTCACTCTCAGGGTTCCAATCGAACTGTCAAATTGGGGTTCCAATTGAGCAACAAGATCATGCAAGAACAAGGTTGGAATCAATTTAAAATAGTTTTGGCAAAAAAAACGAGACTTATAACAATTACAAGTATTGTAAAACTGTTGTTCATGATAATCTGGTAGTTTTTGTTATGTTTGTGGATGTTCGGTATAAGAAAAGTGCCAGCACGAAAGAAAAACTACAAGTTTTTTAACCTTAAATTTGAATGACTTTGGGTGTTGGGTTCTCCCACAACATTTCATTTCCCTATGTAGGTCCCTAACTAAAATGGCTTAAATAAGCTCAGAACAAAATGTCTACAAAGTTTTATTGATATCAGAGAAGATGTAAAAATCGCTGTACTATTTTTTAACCTTTAAGCTCGAAACATATTTGAATAATAGTAGTTTATGCAACAAGTTGCAAAAAGAAGATTTGCTGCTGAAAAAATCTTATTTTGCAACGAGTTTTTGAATAATGATTCTAGAATGGAATTTTATGTCAACATTCATGTGTTCACTAAATGCACCGTTCAAAATAAAAAAAAAATATCAAATAGTTACTTTTCGAAACTAGTGTTGAAAGTTCAAGTTTTCAGCACCCATTACAGTGCTGAAAAGTAGAACTTTTCAGTACTGGTATTGAAACGTTTTAATTTTCAATTCTGTAATTTTTGGTAGAGAAAAGTAGGCCGTTTCGTTTTTCCAGAAGGACAGAAAAAGTTGACAGTGTCACAGCGGAATTGCAAAACAGTTTTTGAAAAATTGTTTTTCTTAGATCAGTTTCTAAGAATTTTCGTATTATTCGAAATATAATCGGAAATTACATATTTTTGTCATAGTTAAAAAAATGAGCTGCACTTTTTGCCTTCCTCACTTAACCTTTCACAGAAAGCTCGTAGACCTACCTTCATGTGTACCCATTGACTCAGAATCGAAAACTGAACAAATGTCTGTTTGTGTGTATGTGTGTGTGTATGTGACCAAAATTCTCATTGCGTTTTCTCAGCACTGGCTGAACCGATTTTGGTCAAACCAGTTGCAAATCGAATTTGGTTTAAGATCCCATAAGTACCTGTTGGTTTTTATAAAGTTTTGATATGTAGTTCAAAAGTTATGTATAAAAATGTGTTTTTGTAATTATCCGGATGTTGGATGTTGTTGGATAAGTGACCGGAAATCGATTCAAATGTCGTCATTTTATACATCGTTGGTTAGGTAATCGCAATCGCAATTTCCAACGAGTCTAAAACATCAAAGATCTGGCAACCCTGTCTCGAGTTATGACCACTTAAGTGATATTTGTGTACTTTTTTGCGGATTTTAAGAAAAACTATATGAAATTTGTGTCCAAACCCGTCGAATCATCAATAGTTGGTAAAGAGTGAAGAAGACACCAACCACTTAGGTGGATAAAGCTAGTTGCTTTTTTTTTTAATTAATTCAAACTATTTCTCATATTGTTCCAAAATGACTAGCTTTTGAATATTTAAAAAATATGATTTGGTTTTCCGTTAGGTTTGAATGAAGGTTTTCATGAACATAAAATTTGAATTCTTTTAAAGCTGGGCATTTTTGAAAAAATTTGAGGTTCTGCGTTGAAGCGAATTTATGAGATCACTATTTCTGAGAGATTTGGCATCTTTTTAAGCCAATTGTTTTTACTTTGAAAAATAATGTAGTTTCATATAATATTTTTAAATACAGTATGTAAAAAAAGTATTTACACCCCTTGGGCACTATGCACATTTTGTGATGAAACATGTAAAAAATTTAAAGTTTGACAGGAACCTAGTACTACGTTTTGTTCAGAAACTCATGCCAAACATTTTGCTACAAAAAGCTCATGAAAAGATGATTTCTATAAAAAGTTATATAACAAATACTATTACGAAAATAAAAAAGGTGCAAAAAAAGTATGTACACCTTTCGAAAAATTAACATAAATAATGTTATTTGTTGACAAATCACCATAAATCCAGTCTTCCAACTCCAAATAGGCATCCTTGACTGATTAAAAGAAGAATTTGGATTGAATATAAAGTTTACTAACTACTTAGTATAAAAGTTTATATAACTCTGGAAATTCTATATAAAACTTATCTAAACCTAATTTTGCAAACTTTTAATTCAACTAAATGTCAATATATTACCATATAATTGCTAAATAAACATTTTGGAGTGGGTATAACACCGTTTTGGGGGTATTTGTATCGATAGAATAGATTTTTCGTTGGAATTTCGTACCAACCCGGAATTACGTCGTAGGAAAATCCGCCGGCATCCGAACCGGTCCACGATTCACAAGTCAACCTATGTGGAATCGGAAAGGGCATAAAATTTCCGATCTTTTGATACCCAAACATCTAGGTTTTCTTTAAAACCTACGTTTTTGAATACCTGGGCAAAAAGTAAGTTTGATCCACGAGAACAAAAATTACGAAATTCCATACATTTTTGGCAGGTTGCTCAAACGAAACCATAACAACGTTTTTGCTTAGGTATTTTAAAACGTAGGTTTTAAAGAAAACCTAGATGTATGGGTATCAAAAGATCGGAAATTTTATGCCCTTTCCGATTCCACATAGGTTGACTTGTGAATCGTGGACCGTTTCGGATGCCGGCGGATTTTCCTACGACGTAATTCCGGGTTGGTACGAAATTCCAACGAAAAATCTATTCCATCGATACAAATACCCCCAAAACGGTGTTATACCCACTCCAAAATGTTTATTTAGCAATTATATGGTAATATATTGACATTTAGTTGAATTAAAAGTTTGCAAAATTAGGTTTAGATAAGTTTTATATAGAATTTCCAGAGTTATATAAACTTTTATACTAAGTAGTTAGTAAACTTTATATTCAATCCAAATTCTTCTTTTAATCAGTCAAGGATGCCTATTTGGAGTTGGGAGACTGGATTTATGGTGATTTGTCAACAAATAACATTATTTATGTTAATTTTTCGAAAGGTGTACAAACTTTTTTTGCACCTTTTTTATTTTCGTAATAGTATTTGTTATATAACTTTTTATAGAAATCATCTTTTCATGAGCTTTTTGTAGTAAAATGTTTGGCATGAGTTTTTGAACAAAACGTAGTACTAGGTTCCTGTCAAACTTTAAATTTTTTACATGTTTCATCACAAAATGTGCATAGTGCCCAAGGGGTGTAAATACTTTTTTTACATACTGTAGGTTAGTCATGGAAAAGCGTTTAAAAAATTTTCTTTAAAAATTCTTCTTTAAATGGTTGCAAATGAAAAAAAATAAATGTAGGAAATGGATCAGTAAAGGGAACTAACTTGACAGCTCGTTCGTCTGTGTTTCATTCCATGACTGTAAATTGATATATTCGAATTTCAGACAAATGCACAGGCATACATAGATTTTGGCATCCCTGAAGGGAACCAAAGTTGTTATGTATTTTTTTTTATTTTTTGCGTTGAAATAAAAATGTGGTCAGAAATGATTTATGAGCGTATTTTTTACCGTATATGCAAATTCACGCAGGGCTTTTGGACCTTTTTGCAACAAACACCATGATTTGCATGATACATTTTGTGTGATAATGTATAATGTTCTTCTTGCGTTAAAATGTGGTTAAAAACTTGCACGTATTCTCATAAGACCCGCCACCTGTACCCAGTAAACATATCTTTTGTTCATTTTTGCTATTCTTAAAATATCACATTCAAGCAACTATTTCATAGCTTGTTGAATACAATATTGTTGTCTTGTCACTCTGATTGCCCTCATTTTAAGGGGAACGTTCGTAGACTACGCCACTTTAATTTCAGAAAGCGTCTTTAGCTTGCACTGTTTACAGTGTAAATTTCACAGTAAAATTGATTTTAGCTAAAAAAAAAAGCAAAAAATCAGTTACGCTCTTCTCGGACAACCCCCACAACCCAACAGAATCGGAACACACAAACTATACACTCACGGTGATAATAATCATCAAAAGAAGTTGACCGAAGCGAGTTGCTTTTTTTTCATTGCTCCTCGTGACTCTTTTGTGCCCAGTGGTGAGTAATGTGTCAATTAAGGTTATATTTGGATAGGCAGGACGGCCAAAGTCAAGCCGGGTATCGATATCAGTCATCTTTTCGGCGTGACTGACTGACGGCGGCGGACCTTTTTGTTGCTGTTTTGCCCGGTTTTTGTCGTAAGGTTTAGGATTGGTAGTTATGTACAAAGGAGAGGTTATTGATTGGGGCTTGGGGCGAGAAGTCAAAAGAGATGCGAAGCCTGGATTATGTCCGTAAGGTGGTCAATTTGGTTCGTTTTGATGGATGGTTAGAGAGGAATTTATTAGCAGTGAATTTTCGCTATCACAATTAATGAGCACTCATCAGCGAGTTACAGTGTTGATTTTCTCTCGCTTGTCGTTATCTGTGCTCATGAGCGCTCGCGTGAACGAGAGAACGAGATTACGCCTACCTGCTCGAGAGAGAGAGAGAGAGAGAGAGAGCAAAAATCTCGCTCTCTTCGTGAGAGCCTACCAGCACTGACAGAGTTGAGCAACTCGTTGTGAATATTTCCAAATGAGCAACTCGGTGAAGATTGTTACGAAATTGATTGTTTGACTCAAATTATCTCGCTTCAAGTAACATCTAATTTCAAAACTGACGAAACGTCAATCTTTGATCTCTTCTCCGATTTTGGCCCAGGTTTAGATCAAAAAACTTACAGAAGCTCCCATCTATAATTATTGTTTTCCAACCAGCTACCAAAGTGGTGATTATCGTGTTTCACCCTAAAAAATAAATAATTGAAAAAAAAAAAACAACCATCAAAATCCATCGACAGCTTCGAGTGCTCCCCGTGTTGAACAGCTCTCACGTGATGTAATTAACCCGGCCATAATGGCGAATTATCGGGGGCCCCAACCCAAACCACACGATAATTATCATAAAGTTGTTAACTCGCACACTTAATGAGCATCGAGAGGTCGGTACTAAATTGCTGTCGGGGAGAGGCCTCGCGCATTTTTGTACTCAATCACCGCGAAAGTGTGCCCGCGAGGTGGAAAAAATTAATTAATTTTATCATAATTAATTTTTAAACAATTTTTCAAAATGAGACCCCCGTTTTCCCCACCGACGTTGGTGAGTTGGTAATGAGGTCGATTAACGCTCCGCTGGCTGTCAATTCAACTCACCACACCACACAGAGCGTGCGCCCCTCGCGTGGACGCGACCACGACTCTACATTGTCGGACCCCTCGACGGTCGATTGTGAGCGTCTGCACAACCTCGATAATGATGATGATTGAAAAATCAGTGTTGATGAGTTTGCGGCGAAGAAGAAGAATGCGAAATAAATAAAGAAATTGAAAAGAAAAATACACGAGGCGAGGCGAGGTGATTTTAATGATAGGTTAATTGTATGGTGAGTACGCCTGCGAGGTGAGAAATGAAAATAAATAACACACCTTCGTCGGATTCACGTTGGAGGTTGTTGAAGACGTGGGGCACGTTCTGCCGTGTCCAAAGCTGTGTGAGGTTAGGGTCGGCCCCGAGGGAGATTGATTAATGGGATGTTTTTGTTTTTTCTCGGTCGAATCCGTGCGGGCTCTCCGAGTCACGGACTGACGGACGGAGTACCGAGCAACGAGTACAAACGGTTATTAAGTCATATTGGGTGTGAAGAACGATAAATCTTCTGCGCCGGTTCTTGTTTCGTTGATCGGCGTGAAATTGCGTTAACTGGGAAGAGTCAGCGCGCACGGTGAGAGCTTTGTTCTGGTTTGAATTATGAGTGGTTTTTTCCGCTTTGTGTAATGTACACCACAAATTATTCAATTGTTGCAGCTAGGTTGAAACAATCCAGTGTTATTTTAGGCAGACAGTAAATTTAGTTAGAAACAAACTTGACTAAAAGCTTTCTAAGTGTATGAAAGTATGGCACGGGACTAAGGCGTCGAATACCCATATTGACACTTAGAATTTTACAGCGCACGCCACGGGATTCGAACTAGCGACCTCTGGATTGATCTACTCGGGTGGAACAAATTTTGTTGAAATATTTGAATTTTTACATTCATAGATAACATAGACTGAAATTTTGATAGTCAAGGTAAGATAATTACAGTCCATTTATACTAGCAATTCACAATTTTATTTGTTGGACGGAAAACAAAAAAATCAACTCAGTCGATTGAGACGTGTTAAGGGAGCCCAAATGTATCATACCTTGATGAAACTTAAGCATTTACTGACATAAACTTCAAAAATGTCAAGTTGTGTTATCCGAATTGGCATTTTTCAAAGTTCTTCGGATAATCAAGTCTCAAAAGTAAATGAAAATTAGTATTTCTTGCCATTTATTTTGTTTCGTAACTTGTCTGATTTTCGATATCTTTTTTTTAACAATCTAAATGATAATTTTCAGATTGAAATCGTGATTTTTGGAAATTTTCAGACCTTATGTAGAATTGGTCGTCCGAATTGATCTAATCTAATCTAATCTAATCTAACCCTATGGTCGTCCGAATTGATGACGTTATCATAATTTCGAAAAAAAAACCTTATTTTACAAAAAAACAAAAATATAAAAATAGTTACAAATAGTTACAAACAAGGTGGAAAATATCATTGGATTTGTTATTATCTGTACTTTTCGAATCTTTAAAAATCCATACGAGTTTGTCATTCATAAAGGACACAAATATTTTAAAATATTGTGTTTTTAGTTACTTCGCAAAGAAAGCGATGGAACCACAAAACATTACAAAAATCCTTATTGAAAAAGTTTCAGTTACACCGAAAAATTACGTCACGCGTTTCAAAGGGCTTTAAACTTTATAATTGACTTTTTGAAACGTTAGTCTAGTTAAATTTGAAATTTAGAAAATATTTTTCAAAGCGTATATTTATTTCACATATGTTTTTATAATATGAGCAATTCTCAGGCCTGCCCAACCTCCGGCACTCGTTACACTTAAAAACTTGCTGCGACCATTTGGTTTCAATTTCAACAAAACAATGTAAATACAATTTTAGGCAAAATAAAAAGAAATGAAATAAACACATGTTTGAAAGTTACATTTGTTTTTATTTCTTAAAATCCAGGTGAGTAAATGAAAAAGGCCCTCACACTCACCGAGAGTGTTACTCGCAGGTAATTTGGTTTTTCCTCATGGTTGAGTAACTTGTGAGTGAGTTTCCGAACTCTGTGAACCATATTTACAACACTAGTTAATTTATCTGTTTATTTTAAAAGGACCTGATAAAATTAATTTCATGAAAAAAAGTTTACATTTTCAACTTTTATCCGGCCCGCCACTGCTTCAGAAAAATAAAATCTGGCACGCAGGGCCAAATGGTTGGGCACCCCTGCACTAAGTTTTCGATAATCGATAATGATAATGATAATGTAGAATGAATGGTTGATGACTACACTTAGAAAAATGATACATGCACTGTTTTTTGATGATTTTTTAAATTATTTTTGTCACCTTTTTTTTATTTTTATACATGATTTTGGGGACTAAAAATGGCATTTCTTTGGAGAGTTTCAGAAAAAGCAACAATCTTCAATGTCAAAAGCTGCAAAAATGCCCTACATTTGGCTTGTTGGGTAATTTTGTGAAACTTTCTGCTCTTTTTAATAAAAATAATTTGAAAAATGAAACTTTGCACAACATTTGAAATGTAAAAACCCAATTTTCAACATTTTTTAAAAGATATTCATGATTTTCAATTTTCGAAATTATGTATATAGATATTAGCAGAAAATGTTACAATATTTTCATTTTTAAAATTGAAAATGGGATCATTAGTTTCCGAGACATCGGTGAAAACAAAGGGCTAATTGGGCAACGTAAAAAAAATCTCTTTTTTTTTTGTTTTTTTTTTTTTTATCTTTGTAAGACCCTATCTCAGCAACTAAAGTCCATTTCTACAATGTTAAAAAAGCAAGATGCCCGGGCGGAAAGTGAGTTGGTGGATATAACTTCGAACTATCTTGGCTTGTTTATTCGCATCTTGCTGTAAACTCCTCGAGTTATGACGACTTTTGAAACCGACTGCGTATCATGAAAAGTATATTCCATGATTATACTGCATTATCTACAGTTGATATTGAGGTGTTAGTGGTAGTTTTTTTGAACTTAGCAAAAATTTCGAAAATTTTATTTTTTCCAAAATTCTACCCGAACATCATGAAATGATTATTTTGACTTTATTTCAAATTTATGCTGGACTTAGAAAAATTAACAGTCACTGACATAATTTTCAATTTCCGACACTTAGAATAATTTTTATGAGCTTTGAAATTGAAATTTTTGCGTATATTTTTCAATTCTTTACTTTTACAGAAAAAGCATTTTTTTGGGACTTAGAAAATTTTTGGGAGTTTGGAAACATGATAAATTATTTTGATGTTTATTTTTGCTTTGAACCAAAATTTCGAAAAAATCAACGAAATTACAGGAAATTTTTGTCCGATTTTTACAAAAACATCAGTTTGTTCCTAAAATAATGTCCCTAACAAAACGTCTTCATTGAAATTTTGAAATTCGAAAGTTGGTTTTTAATAATTATTGATATACCCCCTACAAAAATTGTTCCGGCACTTAGAAAATTTACGGGATCCGTATCACGACAAGATTTTTGGTAGAATTTATTTGATTTTTTGGACTTAGCAAAATTTTGGCTTTCGGCTAGTAAAATATTTTCATCACTTAGAAATTTTTCGAGATGAGGAAACCGAAAAAAAATTGGGACTTAGAATTTTTTTGGGAATTTGGAAACATGATAAAATAATTTGATGTTTATTTTTGCTTTGAACCAAAATTTCGGAAAATTCGTCAAAATTACAGGAAATTTTCGTCTGATTTTTGCAAAAACATCAGTTTGTTCCTAAGATAATGTCCCTAACAAAACGTCTTCAATGAAATTTCGAAATTCGAAAGTTGGTTTTTAATAATTATTGATATACCCCCTGCAAAAATCGTTCCGGCACTTAGAAAATTTACGGGATCCGTATCACGACAAGATTTTTGGTAGAATTTATTAGATTTTCCGGACTTTGCGAATTTTTTGCTCTCAGCCAGTTGAATATTTTTCAACATTTTGAAAAATTATTTTGATAAGAAACATTACCAGGCTTATTGAAATTTTACTGTGGATTTTTGCAATATTACTCATATTTGTGAAGAGGAAGAAGGAGGGGGGGGGTCTGAATTGTGGCGGGGTGCATTAAAAACCAATAAAATTATTTTTGGGATCAAAATCTACTTTATGAACTTGATATGATTTTTGGAAGATTTCAGTTGTTTGCTACTATAAACTCAACTTGATGTGGCATTGTTGGTCGAATAAACTCAACAAGATTTTTCGCAAATACGCCTCGAACAATTTATGTTCGTAGCCATGTTCGGTTATCTCTTAACCATACCCTGGGGTGAACTTGACTTGTTTGTGTTTTTACGAACATGGGTAGATTTTTCCAAGATGCAACTTTCTGCCCGGGTGTAGAGCATTCTCTCAGCTCTTCATTTTTGTTAAGTTGGCAAACGTGGCCAATACATTAACAAATAAAAAAATTCGATTTTTTTAAGTTTTACTGAAGTACTTATTGATTGCAAGTTGGATTATCGGAAAAAAATAAGTCAATAAAATTATTTCATCTTTTTTAAATCGCCATTTCAAACATATAGCTTTGTCAATAACTTTTTGCGTACATTGTAATTTTCTAAAAAGATGGACTCTTATGTTCCTCAAAACATATAAAAAAATATATATATGTTCATTGGAAATCAATTTTTAGGAGCACACAAGATCCTCTGTAATTACTCTTAGCATTAAGAACAATGTAAAAAAAATTTCGTGGAAAAATGTGAATTAAAAATTCAGCTATTTTTTCCGTGAATCTAATTTTGTCGGTGTAGTCCTCATACAAATATACCTTCAACTTTTTCAAAGACACCGAATGGATAAAAATGGTGAGATAAATATTGTTTTTATTTTCATTTTTGTATGGACGGCTGCCGAATTTCGGTGGAAAATGATATAAATAAACACATGATGCATAATGTTTCTTTTGGCCATGGATGGCCGAAATCTTAGAGAATGGATTTGCTAAAACGTTGAGATTTTCTCAACATTAATTGAACTTAAAACTGAAATTAATCCTTGAACAACGCAACCTTTTTAAAGGAAAACTTTTGTCCTATTTGGGACCAATCAATTTCCAACAATTTCATGTTGTTTATATTATCAAAATCATGGTTTATTATTTTAGATATTTTATGCACAACTGAATAAACTAAATGACAGGTAAAAATTACACGAAAGAAGACATTTTCTACTGATAAATATAGTTTATTAAATTATTATCATTGCATTTATTTTTGCATCTGTTTTCTTTATAAACATTTTTGAATCTTGCCAGGCTGAATTTAAAAAAAAAAAACTGTGGATAGTTAAATATAAAACTTGTTTTAATAATAATTTGCTGTTTGATAAATAATTCCACTTAAAATTTAAAATCAAAAGGAACATGAAAAATGTTGTATGTGCTAAGTTTTTAAAACCATAGTTTAAAATGATTCCTGCATTTTCCACAAGGTAAAAAAAGTCAAAAATTTAAATTTAAGCTTGTTTTTTTAACCGAAATTTGCGATTTTATTTATTGACAGGAAATTCATAAAAATTAAATTCTGTCCATTGTAGCGTGTTCATGGGGCCCAAATTTATCACACCTTGACGAAACTGAAGCGTTTACTAACATAAACATAACAAATGTTGAGTTGTTTATCAATTGACACAGCCGTTTGAATTTGTTCTTGCATCAAGTTATCTCTTTCGTATAAGACAGTGATTCTCAACGGAGGTACCGGGTCTACTTGATTTACATGGCAGGGGGTACCGGCCTAACTCTTAAATTCTTAACAAAATTATCTTGATTTTTTATTGCAACTGGCTTGACTTGGATTAACGATTAATTTCTCATCGCATAGACACATCGTCACATAAGACAACCAATCTCTGTTACGTACAAAAGTCAACATCAAAGCGCAACATCGGCTCCCTCTAAAACGTTGATTGATTGCTGTCATCATCGACAACTCACCTATACCCCATCAACGACCCAAATTAAGACAACACAACTGACAGCGCGTGTCGACAACTGGCCCACCACCAAGCGTCTCCACTTGGTCACCTTCAACCCCCCCTTTGCACACCTCGCCAGTCTTCGCAAACCGACCATCTTGGGACCCCGACGTGTTTATTTACCTTTCGCCTTAAGCCAAGTGTGTCTCATCAGAGTCGACCTCGTCGCTTTCTTCGTGGTTGAGAACACACGACTCCAAACAGAGATATCATCCTCACCTATCAATTGTGATTGATAAGAATAACAAAATCATAACACAAGAGCAGAATCGAAAGCGTCGAGGGCTCTCAAGAGGAGGGGGGGTCTCAAGTGGATGAGTTCCATTGGGGGCAGCAGAGACCGCCTTGGTTGCGGTATAATGTAGACATATCCCCCCATGACATGGTCTGACCAACACTCGAGAGTTGGCTTGTTGAGCCATTTGTTTGAAGTGGGTGTACTACTCGGGTACAAAAGAGTGAGAGAGAATGCGAGGAGGAGTTTTGAAGGCTTGAGATCTGACCAAGTGTTGTTGAACGTGTAGCGTAGTTTAAAGCAAGAAAATTGTTTTCCCTTTTCCCCTGATGACCTTTTTAAAGCCACAGACTAATTGATTAATTGTGTTAATCAAGTCAGCAAAAAGTTTTCCTTTGAAGCCATGTGGTTGACCTTTTTGGCATGAAAAGTTCTTGATGGAAAGTTGTTCCCTGAGAGCAACAGTTGAAAGTTTCGTTTTTTTTTTCCTCCGAGAAATCCGGAACGGACCCTCATTTTCCACGGCTTCAGACGGCAAAGTTGACTGGAGAGAAACAATGGCGAGCTGGAAAAAGTGGCATTTAGGGAAGCCCCGGGAATAATTAATTTAAAATTCAAATCATTAGTTGAATGAAAAGCAAGGAGTGGGAAGCCAAATGGATTTGAACAAAAAAGTGGATGAAGGGAAATGTTGAAAGATGGACAGTTTTCAGTGGAACTAAAGCGATGAATGTGTTTGATGCCACGTGGCATCAAAATCGTTTAATTAGATTGGGTTTTACTATTTTATTTAACGGTACGATCAGTAAACATAAATGGTGAGTTTTTAAAGGTACAATTTATGAAAAAATGTTACTTTATCCACCTTCAGGAGGTTGGTCTTCCTCTTATTTATAGAGTGATTTCAACCCTAATAAAAATAAGTTATGAATGAAAAAACAAACCACCTGCAGACTTTTTATCAAAAATATACAGACACCGCCATTTGACCGAGCCATTTGAGGTTATGTTAAAAATCACCCTTTTATATTCGTCTACATAGCATTTTTAACATAACTTTTAAACGACTAAATGAAACTGTACAATTTTAAATGCCAAGCTGTAGGACCTGAAAGAAAACCGAGTGGACCACATCCGGACAAAATTTGTTCAACCAATGTCGAGAAAATCGAGTGAATATTTTTGATCAACGTCCCCACACACGCAAAGACTTTTGTTCAGAATTTGATTCTGAGTCGATAAGTATAAATAAAGGTGAGTCTAGGAGGTCAAATTAAACAGTTCATTTTCCGAGTGATTGTATAGCCTCTTTTCAGTGAGGAAGACAAAAATCGCTTTATAGAGCAATTCCAGCTCAAATCAGAATTTTTCTGGTACTTTTGTACCCGACCCTCTCCGATTTCCATGAAACTTTTTAGACATGTTATCCTAAGCCTATATAAGCCATTTTTGTGTACATGGAGCCAGTTGCACTTGATAATGACATTTGAGAAGGACGTAAGTCATTTAAATATTTTCGTATTTCGTAATTTAAATATGTATGTATCTCGAATCCGTTGCATCGTATCAAAAAGTGGTCAAAGACAAACTTGTAGGAAATTTGACGGGCTTTCCGAAAAAATACACTGAAAGAAAAATACACGCCACTTTTAGGAGAATTTTAAATTTTTATGTTTAAAAGATAAATTCAAAGGTGATGTGATGATGATTTTTTTTCGTCAAATTTTTTGAGCAAATAGCCTAAGATGTACCAAAAAGAGTCACGAATAATGCAGGATGGTATTTCTGGAGCAACACGAGAAAAGGGCGGATAAGCATTTTGACAGCTGGAACTATTTTGCAAATTTTGAGCCAAAAGCTAACTTTTTAACAAAACTCAAAATTTGAAACGTTAGCTGGCCTCCCCAGCTACCTGTTAACACTGCGGGTTTTGTTGAATAGTTACCATTTGGCTCAGAATTTGCAAAATAGTTCCAGCTGTCAAAATGCTTATGCGCCCTTTTCAAATGTTGCTCCAGATTTCTCTCCTAAAAAAATACAAAAATCATTTACTAAACCTGTTTTTTTTTTGAAAAGTCAAAAAGTCAATATTTTCAAAAACCAATAATGAGCAGCTCAGCTCAGTTTTTCAAAAATATTTTTTTCAAAAGTGGACAAACATTTGCACTAATTTTAAAAAATGAAAAACTGGGACTATTTAAAAAAAAGTTACATAAAAATGACTATGACTTAAAAACGGTGCACTTTATCAAAATTTCACTAAAGTACTTTTTGATTGCGAATTTGATTTTACATCGAAAAATAAAGTTGACAAATTTTTGCGACCAAAATTTCTATTTTTTGAAAAAAATCAGTATAGATAAAAAAATCATAACTCGGTCAATGATTTTTTGCACAACCTGGAAATTTCTGAAAAGATGGCATTTTATGTCCTCTAAAACATATCAAAAAATAAAAAAAAATAAAAATAGTGTTTTTTTGCAAATCAAGTTTTAGTGATAAAAAGTTAAATAAAAAAATCACCAAATTTTTTTTACCTCGTATCATTTTTTTCCAGTGTAGTCCATATCCATACCTACAACTTTGCCGAAGACACGAAATCGATCAAAAAATTCCTTCAAAAGATACAGAATTTTGAATTTTCTCATATCATGTTTGTATGGACAGCTGCCAAATTTGTATGGAAAATTATATGGGCAAACTAA
This sequence comes from Culex pipiens pallens, assembly GCF_016801865.2. NCBI lineage: Eukaryota > Metazoa > Arthropoda > Insecta > Diptera > Culicidae > Culex > Culex pipiens. Next base: position 183,508,176 of record NC_068938.1, on the reverse strand, counting down.
TGATGCAAAATGGCTTCACAGAAAAAAAATAATGTAAATTTGGAAGCTGTAATTTTGGAAGGTTGAATATTACCTCTTTTATGATGTAATTTTACCTCAATTTAGACTTAAAAAGTGACATTACACCAGAAAAGTGGTAAAATTACACATTTCCAGAGGTAAAATTACACCTTTTTTCTGACATAAAAGATGTACCCCTTCCCAGATGTAATATTACCATGATTTTTTTTTCTGTGTTCTTTGGGCATACCGAAGGCACCAAAAAAGTTTCAGTCGGATTAAAAAATACAAAAAAAAATCGAATGACCGAAATCCTAGAGAACTGCTCTAATGGGAATCGATTCCCCAGACAATTTAACATTAAAGTCTCCATATTGACCATTGCCCTATGTCCAACCCTTGGGAAGATACAGCGATTTTAAAAATAAAAATGTAAAAAATAGGTTTTGGGTGGTTTTGGCAATTTCTATATAATAGACTTGTTTTTCAGTCTCGAAAATATTTTACCGGAAAGCTCGTCTAATTTCTCATAAAATTTGGAACGAAAAAAATCGTGACATCACCTTTGAATTTAACTGAAAATTTTCATAGAAGTGGCGTGTATTTTTCTTTCAGTGTATTTTTTTCGGAAAGTCCGTCAAATTTCCTACAAGTTTGTCTTTGATCACTTTTGGATACGCTGCAACGGCTTCGAGACACAGCAATATTTAAATTACGAAATACGAAAATATTTAAATGACTTCTCAAATGTCATTATCAAGTGCAACTGGCTCTATGTACACAAAAATCGCTTATATAGGCCTAGGATAACATGTCTAAAAAGTATAATGGAAATCGGAGAGGGTCGGGTACAAAAGTACCACAAAAACTCCTGATTTGAGCTGGAATTGCTCTATAAAAAAATTAAAATTCAAAAATATGCTGGTAGATTAAATTTTTAAACCAATAATATTTTATTTAAAAATTCAAGAAACTTTTTTTCAGCAATGTTACTATGTGTTGTAATTGTACACAAGAATTGCTTTTAAGTTATGTTAAAATTCACTACTCTTACTAAACTTTAGCCCATTCTACCAAATGTACTACACAATATTCGCACAATTGTCGACAAAAAAAGTAATAATGAAAAAACAACTCCAAAATTCAAACTGAAAAGGAACATTGCCGGCTGAAGTGGCCTATTAGCACGCGATTTGTGGCACATTTATTCCCGTCAACCGTATCGCAAACAGAGTCAGAACACCAGAAAGAGACGTCCTTCAAAAACTTGACTTGCGTCGCATTTCCCCCCTCCTCCCCCTCCAAGGATCCAATTCATTTGCATACGTTTTTATTATTTCGAGAGAGAGAGAGACAGGGCAAAGCGAGTCCACCCACTCAAACAACCCTAGCGCAAAAAAAAGTAACCACTCCAGATATTGAAACTTGATGGTCCTCATTATGCGCCGAAGAACGGGCCGTCGGGTCGTCAAAATGGTGAGCCGCCGCCGCCGCGTGTTTGTAATGTTTGAAATAATTATGAGTAACGCGCGCGCGTTGCTCTCAAACTGGCAGTTGAGGGTCGAAGAAGTACTTTAACGACGACGACGCAAATAACGTTGATTTTGTCGAGTTGATAACAAATTTGTCCCCTTTTTTTCCTCGTTTTCGGGGTTTGGTACTTGAACCACCCCCGCAATGCGAGGGGAATGAGAATCGAATTTATTTTTTTCCGTGGTTTTATGAGGACTTTTGTGTCCTCGAAGTGGGAGCGTGGCCGTGGTATTGTGTGGCTTTGTTGGGGACAATTTTGGGTGGACTGTTGTTGGACCCTATTCTAGGCTCCTGACTAAAGCCTTACTAAGTCTAAATAATGAATTAGGTATGGACGATGACGTGTTAGGGAAAATAAGTTGGGAAATATTTGGACAGGGGGTAGTCGAGATAACGGATTAGTCTTTAATCATTTCATTGATGGTCAACGAAATTTTCATAAACTAACGTCATAATTCAAAATCCGGCCACTTATCAATTTTGTAATGAGTTAGCAAAACATCAAGTTGAGAATGCAGAAATACTACCGGGATGTACTGTAAACCGTCAATTTTAAGAGAATTCATGCAAAATATGTGTTTTCTAGTGATTTTTCATCATCATTTTTATATTACAGTGTCCTGTTGTGCTTCGAATCCCGGACACGTTTGGTTCGAATTCAGACACTCGTTTTTGCTTAGAAATATTTACAAATTTATACAAAAAATTGCTAGGAATTATGGAAACAAGAACCAAAAATGTATGCTTGTTTTCCCGTTGCTTAGGACACCTAAGAAATGTATTAGTGAAATGCTTCACATTTTTGGGAAACTCATATTTTTATTTTATTCAAATGTTTTGGCATTGCATACAGCCCCGAAATAAATTTAAATTGAAAGTTGATGTCATATTTTTTCAAGCAATTTGTTTTATGATTTTTTGATAATTATTTATATGCACTTAGAGAATGTTTTAGGGATATAACCCAGTTTTTGTCATTTATTCAACAAACATAAAATTCGTATAGGTCATACTGTGAAAATTTCAATGTACAGTAGCCATAGCCTACTGTGGTTAGTTTTTTTATGCACAAATTTCACCAAAAGTGAACCATGACCATTGCAACAAGGGTTGTAAAAATATCAAATTTTTAGTTCTCAGGGACTACAATTATCGTGTCCAAATGTTCATCTCCCAACTCTCACCACCCTTCTTTCCGTCGCAAGATGCTCAGCACCGAAAAGTGACGGTCTCTATGCCGTGTTTACACAATCCAGTGTGAACCAGGAATAGAAAGGAGAATGCTCATGCCAGCAATCACGAGACAAAAGAGGAGAACTCACAAGCTTTAGTGACGGTCGCTATATTTTCGGATATTTTGATGCAGGAATCAGCAAATGATATTTTTTGCTATCATTCATTCGCAACGCTATTCAAAGCCAAGTTTTAGAACTATCATAGCGTGAAAATGTATCTTTTTGCATTGTTGTCATGTGTCCGTTATCTCCAAAATTATTCAAAACTATAGGCCAAAATAGCTGTCCCAATTCCCCCCCCCCCCCCCCCCCGTTAATATTTATTTGCATCACTATAATTTAATTTGGCTCAGTTTTACCTTCTCTAACGGTGGACATCAGGCTGGGTTAAAAAATTATGTTATTTCAGTTGTAGTAACTGAACTGTTAGAAAAATCTTTTTACTAGTAGTAATAAGATGTTTTTAATTTATAACAGCGTATTTTTAATTTTTTAACAGTAGGTTTAAGCTTTTATATCATATTAAAGCATAATTTAATTACTAAATTGTTGAAATTTTAAAGATTTTTGTTAATTTTGAGATCGAAATATCTGTAAAATACAGATTTATCTGTATATCTGGCATGGCTAATTACTATATATATATCACATATTTTGTGGAAATGTTGGCAATAATTAATTAGAAATTATAAGAGGTACCGTAAAACTGGGTGATTTTGATAGGTTCCAGATTTTTCCGCAAAATGAAGAGTACAAATTAAAAACAAACGGAATGGTATTAAATCATACTGACCTTGGTAGAGAAGAGTTCAAAGTACAGCAAGAATAATTTTAGTAAAAAAAATCTATAATTTACTGTAATTTAAAAAATGTTGATGAATAACATTATTTTATTCTTCTCGAAGCTTCATGATTTTCTCAATGAACATGGTTTTGAATTGGAAAACGGAATGTATTTTCAGATTCTTTATTCAATTTTCCATTATTAAAGATAAAATAAGTTTGTCAAATATTAGGTGTTTTAGAGAAATAATTTAAAAAAATCCCAAATTTAAAAATATTTTCAGTAGAACAAATTTAAAATAAAATGTGAAAACTGTTGATTCGTGCTTCAGATTTAGTTTAAAATACAATATAAATCGATAATTTTAAAACTAGTTTTAACCAATTTCTGGCAAAATTCATGCTTTTTAACAATTTTACCTAAAATGTATAACTGGAGTTATTTTTTTTTTTAAAAAAAAAGGTCCAAAAAAACAAATTTTAAGTTTTTGATTTTTGGGTGTTTTTAATACTCCTGGCTCAAGGCGATTTCAAAAACACCCAAAAAGCAAAAACTGAAAATTTGGTTTATTGGAACTTTAAAAAAAAAACAAAAAAACTCCAGGTATGTATTTTGTTAAAAAGCTTATAAACTCAGCTAACTAATAATAAAAAATGATGTTTTGTCTTAAAAACTAAATCAGCAGCTTAAGTGATGGTACATTTGACTTAAAAATATAATTTGAACATCTTAAATGGGTACTAAAGCCCTATGTAAATGTTTATGTACAACGGTAAAATACACGATTAAAAACCATTTCTGATCACTTATATTCATTTTAATGCAAAAAAGTTATTACCAAGACAACATTTTTTTTGATGATTCAACTACGATCCCCTTGGAACGAGCTGTCAAGTAGGACCTTTTCTGTCAAAAAGGACCGCGAGGTTAATTTTTCAAAATTGATTTAAAAATCCATTTTAAACTTTTTGTGGTCGTACAAAGGGTCATTGTACTCAGAAAAATAAGCTTTATCGTTGTGAACAATAATATCAGCAATCTAAACTTAATTTTAGGACCCAAATCTGATTTTAACAAGAAAAACTATGACCCCGGGATTCAACTAAGAATTTTTAAATTACCTATTTTATTTTTTGAAATAAACTTTTTTTCAAAAATAGTGCATGGTCTTTGTGTGGCATACCCCAGTTCATGTTTTTTAAATAATAATCTTCAGAAATTTCAGCTAATCAAGCAAAAACTAACGGATTTAGCAAAAATAATAAAATGGCAGGAATAGCAAAATAAGTGGAGAATGATCAGAAATCAACCGTGTCATGTGTTGACTTGGTGAGGGTTCTAATGTCCGTGTATTGAGTGATTTCTATTTTATGCTATAAAAACTAAAAATAAAAATAAAATCGTAATGTTTTGTTTTCAACTTTACAATTCGTGCTTGCCATTTCATTAGGGCACATAACTAAACAAGAGTGTATCCCTTTCACGCCTTATGTAAACTGTCATTAAAATAAAAGGGATACACTATTGTTTACAAAAGTTATGTGCCCTTTTGAAATGTTAGGCTTTAATTATGCTAGTTTACAAAAAAGTATTAAAGGAAATAATTCACGAACACTTGCATTTTGCGCAATTTCCTACGAATTTCTTATGTAAATAACATTGACCCACCAGTCTTCCTTGTTGGCCATCCACTTTTAAACAATCGAATCCCTTCAATTCCATGCATCGCAGCACGCGCCACGTTCTTATCCCTCTTCTTATCACCCGATTCACAGTTATTTTGACAATCTCGCTTTCGGTGCTTCCAAAGGTAGTCCAAAGCCTTTATGAATAAACATAAATATCCGTCCGCTTCTTCTATCCGAAAATTCATCAAACAAACAAACGAGGCATCTCAAGAAGCCAAACCCATTCATGAAATGCTGTCCCCTTCCGCTTCGACAGCAAAATATGTATGCAAATTAGCATTATAATCAAACGCAAAGCTTCAGCGTTTGGTTCCGCCATTATGGCACGAACAGTGACAGCTCTGACGCGCCATTATGGCAAGTGGCGTCGGCACTGCGAAGCCAGTGCCAACTTCGATTTTTTTTCCATTTGTTTGATTGTAAATTGCCTACTTTTTTTTGCTGGTGCTGTTGTCCGCTCCGAATCCGAGCTTGATACGTCCGATTTGCGAAGATGTCGCTTGATCCGATTTGACAGCTGCAGCTGGGGGCGTTTGCCGGTGGTGGTGATATTTATTGGTAAATTACAATCTTGTAGGGGTGCGACACTCGTCAGCAGAACAAGGGGCTTGTCACTTTTTAATATTTTTTTCCTCTGGCAGCACTCACACGTGACACAATCGGGGCTTGTTGCGGTTTTGCACTTGACACTAGTTTGTTGACCTAGGGAGGAGACACACTTTGGGCGCGACGCGTCGTAGAACACTACCGTCACAGAACTGTCACAATAGGGGCGCTTGACGCGACGGCATTGTTGTGAATTTTTCGTCTGGAGTCGGAGCGCACTCCCGGTGACCGATGAATCGAAATGCTAATTAAGTGATTTATTTGTTGTGTGCACTTTCGCGGGTTCAGAAAAGGCCAAGGGGCCCTGGGCTTCGGCGTCCGCGGTCCGCTATATGTTTGTATAATTGATAATAAAACATCCAAACTTGCAAAAACCTTCGACGTAACTGACATTCAACGATACTTGTTTACAACAACAACAAACGGGAAGGCCACGACGACAGCCGAGGGGTCCACCGGTAGGAGAAGGACGCAAAGGGGTAAGGCCCGAAAAGACGCGCGAGCGCGAAAGAGATTGGAGCCCCGGTGGGTTCCGCGACCTGTCGGAACGTGTTTTGGGCCAACACATTCACAGGTCGGATCGCGTGCGCGCTCCCGGTGAGGACATCCACCGCGTGGTTGACCCCCCGTCGTCGTGAGAGAGAGCGCGCTCGGGATCCAAGCATGCGCGGACGCCCCCCGACGAGAGTCTCTCCCCGGCATCTTAGAAGGCGTTGGCCAAGCTCGAATGGCGCGCGGACGGGCGCCACCAGACGAAAAGAGACAACTCTAGACAGCGCGCGCGAGAGAAGAGCAGGTTCAAGACGCTTCGACAAGTGCGCGCGCTGCGAGTGTATTGGTGAGCCCGACCAAAAAGGGGAAATTCGAATCGGAATCCCGCTGGAGAAAACGTGGCAACGCCGCAAAACGCAAACAAAAGGGTGGTATCATATGTTTTCCTTTGTTCACCCTTGGTATTCCTCTTTTGCTCTGCCGTCTCACTTCCTCCAACGAATCGTCGTCACCGTTGTACTCAAGGCATGCTTTGCTCTGTGTCAGTGTAACAAACGATGAATTCTAATTGGATAAAAGGAAATAGCTACATTTTAGTCGTCCAAGTCGTGGAGTGAGAGCCGCCAGCTGTATCTTTGTGTGCGTGCCGTGAAAGGCAGGTATTCTCTCTTTTCTTGTGCTTTCTTCCCTTTCTTGTCATTCTTTGCGCCGGCAGCGGCGCACAGCGTTGTGTGCGTGTTTTGTAGTCTAGCGCTCCAGCAGTGTTCGGCCGCTCTTTTGGCCTTTTATCACTCGGAAGTACTCCTCCGACTTGTTCCCTTCTCCGCTTCGTCGTTTCGTATGTAGTTTTGTGTTGTGTTCGGAAACTCTCCATGAAAAGGATATTCTACACCCCAACTATATTGGGCCCCGGTGCCTGCTCGAAAAGAGATATTCAGGGCACATTGTGCGAGCATTTCTGTTGCCTTTCTTCCTCTTTTTGTAACTAGAATGAGCACGACTTTGAATGGGAAGCACGACGACAGTGACAACGAAAGCGGTGTTCTACTGCTGGAAGCTTCTTTTGCGAGCTGAAAAGGTAATATTTTGGCAACATTTTTTTGCTCTTAACTCTAGGATGAAGATGGGGCTGTGTGATAAATTTGTGTCCCATTATGGACGAAAAATGGAGCGATTTTGTTGCATTTAAACTGAAAACTCTTTTCAGTGTCAGAAATGGCAACAAATTGGTTTTATTAGGGTTGTAAAGTATTCTGCTGACTTGTATGAAATGAGATTGGTTTAGGACAAGTAGTTCGTTTTAGTCATGCTATCTTGTCATACGTGCATGTTGGACCAAATTGAGTTAGGATATTCATGTGCAGCTCACAATGCCTCACCTTTTGACTTTCACAGATAAATAAAATAATTTGATTCTGAGATATTGTATAAAAATCGAAAACCCCGAGGCCTTGTTGAAACTCGTCACATGAAATTATTATTATATTATAATTGGGTACTAAAGCCCTATGTCAATTTTTATGTACAACGGTAAAAAAACACGATAAAAAACCATTTCTGATCACTTTTTTTCATTTTAATGCAATTTTTTTTTTTGACAAGACAACATTTTTCCGATGGATCAACTATGGTCCCCTTGGAACGAGCTGTCAAGTAGGAGCTTTTCTGTCAAGAAGGACCGCGAGGTTAATTTTTCAAAATTGATTCAAAAACCCATTTTGAACTCTTTGTGCTCGTACAAAGGGTCATTGTACTCAGAAAAATAAGCTTTATCGCTGTAAACAATAATATCAGCAATCTAAGCTTCATTTTAGGACCCAATTATTATTAATTTTGTCTCCTTTCCATGTTTAGTAATTGGTTTTTCGAATTACTTAAAAAAAATTCAAAACCGATAGTATTTAAAAAAAATTAAATCAAAATAGAGTTGTTTCTTAGATAGTAACCAATTACCAGCTTTACAGAACTTGACGATTCTGACTTTATTTATCCCGCTTCTTACACTGAAACAAAAAAAATATTTCAGTGTAGGAAGCGGGATAAATAAAGTCAGAATCGTCATGTTCTGTAAAGCCGGTTAATGGTTACTATCTAAAAAACAACTCTATTTTGATTGAAGTTTTCTTTTAAAAACTATCGGTATGACTTTTTGTTGTTGTTTTTTTAGACATTACTAACGATCCAACACCCAAAATTCAGAATCGAGATAATCGTTCTCTCAAAATTTATTGAGGGCTCAGTGCCAAAATCGATAGAATAATGGTACCAACTCACACCATCATAACAAATGAGTTCATTCGTTAGTTGAATCAATAAATCTCCAACAAGTGTCATACATCGACTTCTGACTTCTCCATGGTCACTAAGCTGTGGTGGCCGAGGCAGCTAAGTCATTGGATTGGTTAGTCAAAGGTCTCTGGTTCGATTCCCGTTGTCGACACTTTTGGTTTTTTGTTTGACGGATGAACTTTTTTTGCAAATGAACCTCGAGAGAATAGTTCTATCGCCATCTCGAGCTGTGTTCTCTGCGTCCGTGAATGGTACCACTATTCTCTCGACTCGAGACCATCATTCTCTCGGACTAGCGCTGCCAGTTTTGGGTGAACGTCTAACGATAACAATAAGGATTATCATTATCGTCGAAATGCTAAAGATAATCTATCGTTATCGTAATGTCAATCATTCAATCGGCGATAATGCTGGAACAAATTTTATTTGAAGTATTTAATCCTCAGCTATATTTCGATTTTCAAACCTAACATTCAATATTTTGAGGCATAAAGTATCACAAGATGCTTTAAACATTATTACAGTTGTGCTGTTACACAATATTTACAAAATACCAATTAATTTAGGAAAATATTTTTTTCTAAAGTTGTATGTTTTTTCTGATCCGTGGTTCAAAAGTTGAAAATTTTGCATATTGTTTTAAAATTAAAAAAGTTTTTAAATAGTTTACAACTAATTTTAAAAGTTTTTTCAATAAAATATCAATTTTCGGCTATAATTATTTATTTGCCCCCTGATTTTTTGAAGCATTTTCGAAGCGGGGAGGATGGAGGAGGGTAACTTGAAATAAAATTTGCAATAGCCTAACGGACGAGAAATTTGTTTTAGAATATTTCTAAAATTTACTAAATCCAGCCATATCATGATAAATTTTCAATATCCTTGCTGAGAATAAATTTGTTGATAATGTAGTAAGGCCATTGCAAATATTTTTCAAAGTTTATGCCCCCACCCTACAAAATTGGTAATCAAGGGGGACAAAAATATTTTTTCAAAAACCTTCAAAATTTTAATGAAAATAGAAGTCAAATCAACTTAAAAAAAATTAAAACCCATTTTTCTGCATTTATAATCATATTAAGCATGTTTGGGCTTTGGGATTAAAATTATTTTGAATTTTTATGAAATTCCAATGTACAGCACCGCAAGAACTGTTTTTTTTGCAAAAAAAATTTTTTTCGTCAATCTTAGTTTATTTAAAAACTAATGATTGCAAAACAACTGGGCAGGTGTAAAATAAATGCATTTTTAAATGCTTTGTTCATTCAAATGTTGAAACCATGGATCGTAAATTTAAAGTTTAATCTTTTTTATTTTTCGCCCCTCCCACCTCGACTAAGGTCGGCGTCGAGGGACATAACTTCAAAAAATATTTGCAACGGCCTAAGGTACAAATTTTATTTAAAGTTTTTATTCCCCCCTACCTCTTCAAAATTAGCCTGAAAATCAGGAGGCAAATTTTTTTTTCAAAAAACTTCGAAATTTCTATGGAAATTTAGGTACAATCAACTGAAATCAATTTAAAATGCGTTTTCTGCGTTTAGAATCACTTTTAGCATTTTTGAGTTGATTTAAAAATCTTTAGAATTTTAGAAATTTTTCGAAGTTTTTCTTGCCAAAAATTTATTTTTTGAAAATTAATTATTGCAAAACATCTGAACTAATGTAAAATGCATTTTAAAACACTTTTTCCTTGCAAATTCTGTAACTATGGCTTGTATTTCAATTTTTTTTGCCTCCCTTGACCCCAGCCAAAGCCGAGGGATACAGATTTTGAAAAATATTTGCATCGGCCCTAAAATTCAAAGTATAATTCCTAAAAAAACAAATGATAAAAAACCGTTTACTTCAAGAATTCGCAAATTTTGCATGATTTTTTTATAATTATGAACTATTTTTTTTTGTTAAATACTCAATTGAATACTCAATATTTTCAAAATACCGTGCTTTAAATTAAAATTCCAGTATTTTCGAAAATATACGGTATTTTGAGACAATTTAAATATTTGTCTGAAAATGCCAACAAAATTGCGTTTCGGCAGATTATGAAAATTTGATTATTATTATTGATTAACTCATGTGGGTCTCGTGGCGCAGGGGTAGCGGCTTCGGCTGCCGATCCCGATGATGCTATGAGACGCGGGTTCGATTCCCGCCTTATACACTGAGCTTCTATCGGATGGTGAAGTAAAACGTCGGTCCCGGTTTCTCCTGTCTCGTCAGAGGCGCTGGAGCAGAAATCCCACGTTAGAGGAAGGCCATGCCCCGGGGGGCGTAGTGCCAATAGTTTCGTTTTTTTTATTGATTAACTCAGGCCGTTGCATATACAGTATGTAAAAAAAGTATGTACACCCCTTGGGTACAATGCACATTTTGTGATGAAACATGTAAACAATTTAAAGTTTGACAGAAACCTAGTACTACGTTTCGTTCAGAAACTCATGCCGAACATTTTGCTACAAAAAGTTCATGAAAAGATGATTTCTGTAAAAAGTTAAATAACAAATACTATCACAAAAATAAAAAAAGGTGCAAAAAAGTTTGTACACCTTTCGAAAAATTTACATAAATAAAGTTATTTGTTGACAAATCACCATGAATCCAGTCTCTCAACTCCAAATAGGCATCCTTGATTGATTAAAAAAATAATTTGGATTCAATGTAAAGTTTCACAAAAAAAAGTCATCACAAAATGTGTATTGTGCTCAAGGGGTGTAAATACTTTTTTTACATACTGTATTTGTTGAAGTTTATGTCAGTATATTTTATAAAATAATCAAATAAAATAAAATAAAAACTAGTCGCAGGGTGTAATGCTTGTCCAAAGAATCATTTTAAGCACTTAAACGTATTTAGCGACTTTTTGTGGATTTATAACATTTTATAACATTTCTCAATCGCAAATAAATGTTGTACACGGTCACAGAAATTTTTTCAAACAGAGAAGTTTAATAACAATTAGAGCTCCTGCCTTGCCATAACAATTCCAACTATTTCGTCAAGGTGCTGTCAATTCGGTTATGATTTGTCGTCTGCAGCACGCCGCACACCCAACCCTCTCCCCCAAACCTGCAGGCATTCAGCCATTGTCACTTGTCACCCATACTCCAGTGACTCATAAATCAAACTAATTTGAATATTAAATAATCAAAATGAATGGCAGGCAAACCCATAAGAAGCGTGCCTCGGCGTTGCAAAACGACGTAGCCGACATCGCACCGACTTGTGTGTTATTTCCGATTTCCGACGCCCGGAGACCTAACCTAGAACGCTCTTTCAACATCCGATCGATCGCGCGCGCCCGGGAAAAAGGGGTTGACATTTGAAAAGGCCGCTCAAAGCAAATCGAAAAGTGTCGACTGCAAACAGAACACGACGTGCGATGCCGTGCAATACCGTAATATATTTGTCCGGGGATCGTCGTCGTTATGCAACAAATATCAACAATATGCAAATTGGTTAATTGTAACAGAAGCTTCTGGGCAACTCTTGCCGGGGAACGTTTTCGAGTGCTTATGCTGTTTATGCTGCAGCAGCATAAATGACACCGACGACCACGAAGGAAAAACCGAGAGGGCTGAATTGTACATGCATAAAATGTAGATTTCGTTTCAATTTTTTTTTCGGACGAAACATTTCAGCCCCTGGTCTTCCCAGTTGAATTGGGTTTTGTTACCATTATAGCGTATTATTTGGTTTTGTTGCCATTGGACTGCATTGTGAGCGTATTGCATTCTGGAATGGCACTTTTTTGTTGCGTTGTTGGTCCGAGGAGTGCGTTCCACAATTGGGTTTTGTGCACATTGTTGGGTGCCGATTGTAGTCATTTCAAATAGGAGTTATATCGACAAATAATCCAGTAGTTCAATCGCGTGTGTGTAATTTTGTCTTTAGCTCTTGTGAAAATTCATATTTAACTACATAACGCGTTCGGAATTAATACTTAAAATCCAGCAGTATTATAATTCATCATAACTCGACATTTTTGATTAGGTCCTATAAACATATGAAAGACAATCGCTTATAGCATTTTTTCAAAAAAAAAAAACTCTGGATAAGACAATTTTGTTTCGGTTTTTCGTGTTTGTGACTTCTTCGTCGGTCTTTTGTTCGAAATACTATGAATCTCGTTTTAAATATATCAAAACAATAACTATTTAAACTTAGTATCAAAACTAAATTTGAATACATTAAAATAAAATAAAACAATTCAACAACTAAAAACCAAGCCTTAACTAAATTTACCATCAGTACACTATTAGTTTAAAATCATTTTCTACGTATGAAATAAAATTCAATTAAAATTTACATAATAAATAGTTAATTTCACTCTACAGCCGGCTGTTTGAGTTTAACTTTTAAATTTTAATGCAGATACTGCTCAATACACTATCAGTTAAAAACTTTTGACACACCCGCAATACCTGTCAAGGTATATCCTAGGGTCTTACCTTTCTACTAACATTGAGTCCAAAACCTCCCTACAAACATCTATACCACTAAGGTGACGTAGGGGTCCCTGCGCACTTTAGATAGGTGTTTACTAACATTCCTTCATTTCCCCGAGGATAGCTTGGACCCGGCGTGGACCCCCTTATGCCCTGGGCTGTATTACACACTCATCAAAAGATGAAGACATGGTATCTCCCGTGTTGGATTATTATTCCGGATGAGGGTCTAACACAACCACACCAAACAGTGGGATAAGCGTAGTGGAGCCTTCCGGTGGTGGGGCGTCCTCCAAATGCTAATGCTAATGCTAATTGTTGGGTGCCGATTGTAGTTTCGTGTGCATGGGACGGAACAATCCCGCCGACGGCACCGGTGGCGGCCATCGAAGAAGCGATATTAGTGTGTAATTTGAAGAGGTGACACGTGACTTGTGCGGTTTGATTAGGTGGTCAGAGGTTGGTTGCCAGGCTGGATGTGACAGGTGGGTGGGTTAAGCATCGGGTAGCTGGAGGTTTATACGCCCCTTTTACTGAAAGACGTAAAGTCCTTTAGATCATTAAAATGTGTGCACAAACATTGAACAAAAAACCACTGTGCTAGAGCACCAATTTGGTTGCGGTGATGCAGAAAATAGCCCAAAATTAGTCCAATTAAAAAGTAAGGCATAGTTTTAAAATTTCGCAACAATTGGTAAAAGCTTAACACTTCGCAGTGTTTTTTGAACATTGACAATTGATTTTTTTTTAAAGTTGAAAGGAAGGCTAACTGGGTAAAACTGAGGAAAACTATTTTTTTTTTGCATCTGGCTTTGTCACTCAATTAATCAATAATATTTTTGTTGGTGGTGCCTTCCTTTAAATATGCCTACTACTATAAAAGTGTAACTAAATAAAATAAAATTAAAGTCAAAATTAGCTTTGCTTAAAATATTAATTTTGCTTTAAATTTTTTTAATGTATTCCTCGAAGCTATTAATACATTTGACACCATTTTTTGTATTTTTTAATCCGCGTGAAACTTTTTTGGTGCCTAAGAAGCCATTTTACGATCTTTTCGAAAACAATATTTTCAAACATTGTAAATCAAGACTAAGATTTCAAAAGGGCGTAATATTGAATATTTGGCCCGTTTGAAATGTTAGTTTTGATTTTAAATTTTTGAAAATATTTTTTTCGAAAAGATCGATTTCACGAATGTTTTATATTTTAACACTGTAAACCGGACCATTAGTTGCTGAGACATCGACATTAGAAAATGGTGGGTTGTTTGGGTGAACTTAGAAAACATCATTTTTTCTGATTTTTAAACTTTGCATGGCAATATCTCAGCAACTAAGGGTAGTATCAACAAAGTTCAATAAAGCAAAATATAGAGAATTTTCTCAGCTTTTCAAAAAAAAAATCAAAGGTGGGCAAACATGGGCACTAATTTTAAAAACAAAATACTGCGACTATTTTCAAAAAAGTCACCTAAAAATGGATTTAACATGAAAACGTTGCACTTTGTCAAAAAATCACTTAAGAACTTTTTGATTGCAAATTCGATTTGACATCGAAAACTCAAGTTGAGAAATTTTTGCGACCAACATTTCGATTTTTTGAAAAAATCTGTATTGATTCAAAAAATTATAACTCGGTCAAAGATTTTTTGCCCATTCTGGAAATTTCTGAATAGTTGGCATTTGATGTCTTCTAAAACATATATAAAAAAATGTGTTTTTTTGCAAATCAAGTTTTAGCGACAAAAAGTGAAATTATAGATCACCATTTTTTTACTGTGTATCATTTTTTTTTCAGTGTAGTCCATATCCATACCTACAACTTTGCCGAAGACACTAAATCGATCAAAAAATTCCTTCAAAAGATTCAGATTTTTTAATTTTCACATATCATTTTTGTATGGACAGCTGCCAAATTTGTATGGAAAATTATATGAACGAACTAATGATGCAAAATGGCTTCTTTGGGCATACCGAAGGCACCAAAAAAAGTTTCAGCTGGATTAAAAAATACAAAAATTAAAATTAAAGAAAAAAGACCGATTCCGTAGAGAACTGCTCATTACTTATTAATCAGATACAAAAATAACGGTTAGGTCTGATCGTTATAGGTAATCGTAATTAGAGAAAAAAGTGGCAAAATTTTAGTTTTTATGTTTTTTTAATTTTGGAAATATGTATTGCTGACTCTCATCTTTTTCGGAAGTAGCTTTTCTTGATTTTTTTGAGCGAGCAAATTTTGAGTAAATATTTTTAAAGAATATATTTCAGATGTTAACAGACACAAAATCTGTCAACATGTAATACGTGCTTGGAGAGATATAACTATTTTCTATTTTTTTCTTTAAAATGCAAGTTAAAAACAGCGTTTTACAGCACTCGCAGGGAATTCAAAATACACATTTTTATAATTGCTACATTATAATTAGAGCGGTCAATTTCTCGTCTCGGGAAAAAAATCCCGAGAATTCTTGTAAAACAAATATTTACTGGGAATTCCCGGAATTCAATCAGAAGTATATATATTATTTTTTTAATTTTTGGAACCATTTTTTAAATGCCCTGAAAAAATATAAATGAAGAAACTTTTATCATAATTTTGCTCTATGGGTCATTCCAGGTCAACTGAGTACACTTTTGGACTCGACCTTCACCGATTTGGGCCAAACTTGGAGGGAACGTTCATCTATCGATAGTTAACAGAAATCCCAAGTTTGGTGCTGATTAGACCATTCCTTTTATTTTTGGCACCGCCCTCTTTTTTGATGTTTTTAAAAAAAATCTTTTTTTTTCTTTTAATCATAACTCTGCAACTATTTGAGCAAAAGACTTTCTACAGGCTGCATTTTAAAGAAAAATGTCCAAGGAATACGATGAAAATAAAATTTTAACCCTTAAATGCCCACTATAATTATATTTTAACGTTTTAAGTATGAAAATTCAGTTTTGACCTATATCTTATATTTTTATTTGATTTATTTTATCACCATCGTGTTCCCCGGACAATTTTACATAATAATTAATGTAGACCTCAAACTAAATTGAACTATCGGCGAAATACAGCAATTTTACTGAAAAAAGTATGATTTTGCGCAGCACTTGGAAGTACATGGTGTACTTTTCAACAAAAAGGAATGAATCCCGCATAGTTCGTCATTTATATGTGAAAAACTTATTTGGGATTTGAATTCATAGGACAGAGTGCAGCGCAAAATTAAACTTTTTTCAGGTAAATCGCTGTATCTCGCCATTAGTTCATTTTAGTTTAAGGTTTACATGGATTATCAAGTAGAATTGGCTGGGGAACACGATGGTGATACAATAAAACAAATAAAAACATAAGGAATTGGTCAAAACTGATATTTAATTCTTAAAACACTAAAATATAATTTAAGTGGGCATTTAAGGGTCTACATTTTATTTTGATCAAATTCCTTGGACAATTTTCAATAAAATGCAACCTGTAGAAAGTCTTTTGCTCAACTAGTTGTAAAGTTATGATTAAAAGAAAAAAAAGTTTTTTTGAAAATCGTCAAAAAGAGGGCGATGCCAAAAAATGAGGGATGGTCTAATCAGCACCAAACTTGGGATTTCTGTTAACTATCGATAGATGAACGTTCCCTCCAAGTTTGGTCCAAATCGGTGAAGGTCGAGTCCAAAAGTGTACTCAGTTGACCTTGAATGACTCATATGCTTTAGTTTTTGACCTTTTTATAACGTTAGAAAAGTGTTTGTCAAATAAAGCAACTTGAAAAAATGTTGTATTAATTATTAAACACTTGGAATGCAGTTTATAAAGAGTTAATTTAGCAATCGGAATAAAATAGGACACTTCCAGACTTTATTCAGTTTTTCGAATTTTGGGACAGTAGATTTATTAAAGAATTAATCGATAACTGGCAAATGTGGCAGTTTGTAATACTTTTGGATTCAAATTTTAGAAAAATAAGCCTTAGAGTCGAAAGACAAATACTTTAAAAAAGTCTTTATCATT
The DNA here is from genome assembly GCF_016801865.2 of Culex pipiens pallens. Lineage (NCBI taxonomy): Eukaryota > Metazoa > Arthropoda > Insecta > Diptera > Culicidae > Culex > Culex pipiens. Next base: position 183,491,105 of record NC_068938.1, on the reverse strand, counting down.
TAAGTGGCTATGGAATATATAAAACATAATCGAGATTTCATCAGTTAGTTGATTGACAAGGATCAAAATAGAAGCTTCCTATAAATTTATTTTTTAATTTGCTTTTATAACGGCAAATTTGATTTTCCTATTTTAAAAAAGAATTTTTAATCAAAAAATTTTACTTTGTTGTAGATAATTGTGCAAAAAATACATGTTTTCCAAATCACTAACTCAAATGAACAAATTTTCCAATAAAGGTGAAAAGTGATGAAACACTGTGAATAATGAGCATTGATAAAAAACAAAATGTTCAAAAACCTCACACGTGTCTCGTGTGAGATCCCACGTGTACAACTCCGACGTCGCAACCGCCGTCACCATCGTCGTTTTGGAAACTGTTTCAAGGGGAGGTGGTGGTGGTGTTGGTCCACATTGATAAGGATTGTTGTTGAACGAGCTCCGAAAGGAATTGTGGTAGGGTTGGTTTGGTGACACGTTCCGGTTTTGTGGCTTTTCAGAGTGTTTTCGGGGTGGGGCGGTGAGGGTGAGGAGGGAAGTGTGTTGGGCTTTATGTTTGGCGCATGTTTTTAATTAATTAATTATTCATACATACCTCAAGTGAGCGTTTCAGGGGCTTTTGCTGCGGCTGTTGTTGTAGCGGCTGTGTATTTCTGTTCGGCAATAAAAGTCCCGGGAAAATGGAAAATGAGTTTTCGTGTAATTAATTATCGTGCTTGGGGTTTCTCAATAGAATCGTTGAATAATAACTCAGATCAAAATTAACAGAATTGTGGCTTGTCTCGGAAATCACTTATGTGTTGAGCTTTATGAAAGTTATTCTTATGACGTTTTTTTCAAACGAAAAATAAAATGATTCGACCTTTCTAGCGAACCTGCGCTCAATTTCCGCCCCCTTTTTCCAGTCAACTTTTCTCCATTCATCGCTCAACGGTGAATACCGAACCATTTCTTTTAATTAAACACCACCTCCCCAGTGTGTTGTGTGCAGAAAACTGTCGTGTTGCACAAAAAGTGTCATTTGAAAAGCCTTTGCAGTTTTGCTGCTGTTGTAGCTGTTTGACGTTGGTCACAAAAGGGCACCTCCCTCCAACCCCAGCAGGGGTGTTCAGTGCACCAGCATCGTTCTATTCATCGCCATTCAGTGCCATTCACTGTGAGTCAGGCTCAAAGGGCCAGGAAAATTGCGCCAGTGTAGTTGAAAATCGCGGGTCCTTTCTCCCGGGTGACACTATTACTCTGATGGCATTCAGAACAGGGATGGTTGAAGTAAAAATACAGTAAATTATAACTTTTCATAATTTTCTTAATAAATTAATTAAACAATTAAAAACATTTTATGATTGCCTAAATCGTTCTAACAATTCTAACTTTAAGCAATGATAAAGATAATATTTTCCCATGGAGTTCTTTCTAACATGCCTGCACAGAGCTCAACTAAAAGTGCTCTTCATTCTCCGCCGGCACCGAGCGGGTATTGCGCGTTATCATCGTCGTCATTATTATCAGTTTTTGTTACATCGCACCCAACAAAAACAGCAGCACCAACCGAAGCTCCCCTCTTGGTTTTGCCAGGAAAAACTGGGGAAAATTTAACGAGAATTGTTACTCTGCCTACTCGACCCCCTCCAACCAACCCCCTTTTCAAAAAAGAGACAGTGAGGCGCACACGAAAATCTGTTTTTCATTTCCTCCCCCCACCCCAACCCACTTCCACTTCACCCCACTTTGAAGCGAGTAGGAAAAACCTGCCCCGGCAGACATTGTGTGAGTGGTATTATTATATGCTTGAAAATAATGATATTGAAGTTTTTCTTCTTTTTTTTTTGTTGCTGCTGGTTGCTTTTTCCGCTGTATTTTCTTCACATTTACTTTTATTTCTTACGCCAAAGCTGATTCGCTTTTTCCGTTTGCCCAAACCGAAAAGAGGCAAATCACAATGAGCCGCCGCCAGGAACGGTTACGAGTGGAGGAAAATAGATTGGAACCTTTTTGGAGCCCTCTCCCACCCTCGATTTTCTTCTACGTGTGAAAATTTGAAGATTGGACTGCAAGTGCAGGTGGTATCTGTATTGGTTTATTTTATTTGATTGATTGTCTTGAAATTAAAAAACTAACTTAATCCACCTATGTGGTTGGAGCCTTCCTCACAACAATGGCTGTACACAAGTTTCATCTATTTTTTATATCCGGCTTCCAAAAAGTACATCGATATCACTTAAGTGGCCATGTCTCGAGACAGGGTTGCCAGATCTTCGATGTTTTGCACTCGTTGGAAAGGTCTTTTGGTAACCTAACCAACAATGGGTCGGATGATGGACCCGGACATAGTTTACATACATTTAAGTGAGATCCGGCTTCAAAAAAGTACATCAATATCACTTAAGTGGCCATATCTCGAGACAGGGCTGCCAGATCTTCAATGTTTAAGACTCGTTGGAAAGGTCTTTTGATAATCTAACCAACGATTGGTCGGATGATGGACCCGGACGTAGTTTACATACATTTAAGTGAGATCCGGCTTCAAAAAAGTACATCAATATCACTTAAGTGGCCATATCTTGAGACAGGGTTGCCAGATCTTCAATGTTTTGGACTCTTTGGAAAGGTCTTTTGATAACCTAACCAACGATGGGTTGGATGATGGACCCGGACATAGTTTACATACAGTTAAGTGAGATCCAAATATATGTGAAAACACATTTTTATACATAACTTTTGAACTACTTATCGAAACTTCAATCTGTATAAAACTCGATCTATGGGACCCTAAACCAAGTCGAATGCAACAAGTTCGGGTCAAATCGGTTCAGCCAGTGCCGAGAAACATGAGCTAGTTTGTTGGTCACATACATACATACACACACACATACACACACACATACACACACACACATACACACACACATACACACAGACATTTGTTCAGTTTTCGATTCTCAGTCGATATGTATACATGAAGGTGGGTCTACGACGTTTTTATACGAAGTTCATTTTTAGAGCAGGATTATAGCCTTACCTCAGTGAGGAAGGCAAAAAAATGATAATTGGTATGTGTACCTATTAGAAATCAAATTAACCCTCTACAAACCAACCTCGCTTCTAGACGGGCTTCGATATAAAAAATCGCCAAAAATCCATTAACAAACAATTTTTTGACCTTTAAAAAGCTTTGGGAAGAAGAATTCTTAAAATTTAAGAACAATTTAGGGTTGAGTTGCATGTTTCTATTGTGAAATTGTCTCAGGAACGCGAATATGATAATCACCAGAAAATGGGATCTAAGAGTCCCGATAAAAAAATTTCAGCCAAAAAATTCACTATGAGTAAAAGTGTCTATTTAATTTGTTAAACCCAAAGCTTTCTCAGTCTCAGATGGTAGTCCCAGATGGCCCCTACAAGCTGAAGGTCGAACCAAGTTGATAGTTGGATGGAACACTTTTTTATTTGAGTTTGAAAATTGTGCTATCAAAAATCATTTTGTCATAAACCATGTTAATAATTTATAAATCCATTGGTTGACTTTCTAAAAAAAATAATCCAATTTTATTAGTTTTTGTTAGTTAATAATCAATTCACAATTTCGTATTTTGTTTAACCTGATAGAGTTTTGGAGTTCCTCAAATATGATTTGTACTATTTGTTCATTTGTATGTACTTGGATATTCTTACAATGGATTTGCCAAGAAAAGGATAAAATATTTTAAAATAAAGTTAAGAAAATTGTTTTCTATATTTTTAAATTTACATATTTTTTTATTTATGCAGGTATCAGTTATCAGGTAATTTAATTAATTTTAATTTAAATTTAACAATTTAATGTGAATACCTTTTTCAAACGTGTTTTATAAATCTTGATATGTATTTTAAGTTACTTCAGACAAACTAGAATATCCCAATATTTGTTAAAATTGTTTTGCGATTAATTTTGTTCAGTTTGATGTCATGCAAAAAACATTTAGTATTTCATCGCTTTATTAAAAAAAAAAAATTTTTTCAACCATGTGTTCTTTTTTCAAGCATTAAATTCAATAGAATTTCGTTAACTTTTTTGAAATGTTAAATTAAAATATTTGTAAAAAACCTAACATCTGCAAGAATCGTTTTAAAAACTGTGTCTTATAGATTTTGTATTAAAGCGGTATTTTTTGTGTTGATAGAATGTCCATTAATAACATAAAGTTGACTCCATTGCCCTACACAGCTTTAAATTTAAAATTTCTGAAAAAGAAACAAGAGGAAATGCCAAAAAAGGGAACTTGACAATAATTATAAAGAATTTGAAATAACAAAAAATGATCTAAATAATCTTGAAATAGAAATGAATTGCTATAAAATGGAAACAGGTCACCTTAAACATACCCAAAACTTTAAAAAATATAGCTTTTTATTGATTGTTTTTGAACATATCAATCTTCAAAAAAATAAATTGTGAATAAATATTCAACCGTATTAAGTTTCTTTCATTCATGAGTTTTTTTTTGTATTTTGTCTAAAATTCAGTGCTGGTGTATTTTACTAATTTTAATATATTTTTTTAAATAATGACTTTTGGAGTTTTGTAAGATTTTAGTATGGATTAGGGTAATTCTCTACCAACTCACACGAAATCGGGAAAAGTTGCCCCGACCCCTCTTCGATTTGCGTGAAACTTTGTCCTAAGGGGTAACTTTTGTCCCTGATCACGAATCTGAGGTCCGTTTTTTGATATCTCGTGACGGAGGGGCGGTACGACCCCTTCCATTTTTGAACTTGCGAAAAAAGAGGTGTTTTTCAATAATTTGCAGCCTGAAACGGTGATGAGATAGAAATTTGGTGTCAGAGGGACTTTTATGTAAAATTAGTCGCCCGATTTGATGGCGTACTCAAAATTCCGAAAAAACGTATTTTTCATCGAAAAAAACACTAAAAAAGTTTTAAAAATTCTCCCATTTTCCAACTTTTTTTCGTAAAACCACGATAACTCGTGATATTTATAAGCAAACCCCTTATGTCTATATATCAAAATTTTTGTAATTGTCTGCTCTACAACTTTGTAGAACATTGTTTTACTCTAAAAAATAACCCTGCAAAGTTAGAAAAAACACGAAATTTTAAAATGAAAATTTTTGTTCTAAATGAAAAAATGACCCTTCTGGGTCAATGTAGATTCGAAAAGTACATTAAATTTCCCATAAAATGGCATGTTCCAAATTTTTTTACAGTCGAGTAACGGAAAATGGGAGAATTTTTAAAACTTTTTTAGTGTTTTTTTTTTTTTTTTTTTTTTTTTTTTTACATATAGTATATATATTATAATTGTGAAATTTATATAAAATTATTAGCTATTTTTTTAAAATTTCAGCCTTGGACCATTTACATTGTTTTCTAGGAACAACACGTTTTCAAGTTAAATTCAATTATGATGCGTTGATAAGTATTTTTTCTATTTTTTGTTTCAGGAAACATTCCGCAACCCCAATCGCTTGTTTTTAAAAAGACAGTTATGGCCAAAGGTGGCACTTTCACCCTAAAGTAAAGAATATGTTTGGCACCCCAAAAAGAGGGGCGACGGGGGGACACACCCAACAATGCCGTACACTGCAGTAACTCCACTCAACAGAAATGAAATGAGAAGAAAGCTGGAAAAAAATGGCGCAGAGAATAAGGCACAGACACATACATTCCAATCACAGAAGCACACTTACACACAGACACATGGAAAAAAAATGAAAAAAAAAACTGAATCGGCGGCGGGAGGAAAATGGAAAAGTTTTATTTTGCAATTGTTGTGTTGTTGAGTGCTTGAGCCGTGATAATGGGAAAAATGGCGATGGGAAAAGAAAAACTGAATAAAATGTTGAAAATGTGAAGGATGGTTTCGTTTTCTTTTTCTGGCTCAAATTTGGGGGTGGAAGTTTTTTTTCTCTGTTGTAATTGTTACTTTTTATTTATTTGGGTAATTCTCTACCAACTCACACGAAATCGGGAAAAGTTGCCCCGACCCCTCTTCGATTTGCGTGAAACTTTGTCCTAAGGGGTAACTTTTGTCCCTGATCACGAATCCGAGGTCCGTTTTTTGATATCTCGTGACGGAGGGGCGGTACGACCCCTTCCATTTTTGAACATGCGAAAAAAGAGGTGTTTTTCAATAATTTGCAGCCTGAAACGGTGATGAGACAGAAATTTGGTGTCAAAGGGACTTTTATGTAAAATTAGACGCCCGATTTGATGGCGTACTCAGAATTCCGAAAAAACGTATTTTTCATCGAAAAAAACACTAAAAAAGTTTTAAAAATTCTCCCATTTTCCGTTACTCGACTGTAAAAAATTTTGGAACATGTCATTTTATGGGAAATTTAATGTACTTTTCGAATCTACATTGTCCCAGAAGGGTCATTTTTTCATTTAGAACAAAATTTTTCATTTTAAAATTTCGTGTTTTTTCTAACTTTGCAGGGTTATTTTTTAGAGTGTAACAATGTTCTACAAAGTTGTAGAGCAGACAATTACAAAAATTTTAATATATATACATAAGGGGTTTGCTTATAAACATCACAAGTTATCGCGATTTTACGAAAAAAAGTTTTGAAAAAGTTACTTTTTGCGTTTCTCTTTGTTTCGTCGTCCGTGTCTGTCGCGGGTGACCATGAACGGCCATGATCGATGACGACCAACTTTTTTAAAACTTTTTTTCGTAAAATCGTGATAACTTGTGATGTTTATAAGCAAACCCCTTATGTATATATATCAAAATTTTTGTAATTGTCTGCTCTACAACTTTGTAGAACATTGTTACACTCTAAAAAATAACCCTGCAAAGTTAGAAAAAACACGAAATTTTAAAATGAAAAATTTTGTTCTAAATGAAAAAATGACCCTTCTGGGACAATGTAGATTCGAAAAGTACATTAAATTTCCCATAAAATGACATGTTCCAAAATTTTTTACAGTCGAGTAACGGAAAATGGGAGAATTTTTAAAACTTTTTTAGTGTTTTTTTCGATGAAAAATACGTTTTTTCGGAATTCTGAGTACGCCATCAAATCGGGCGTCTAATTTTACATAAAAGTCTCTTTGACACCAAATTTCTATCTCATCACCGTTTCAGGCTGCAAATTATTGAAAAACACCTCTTTTTTCGCATGTTCAAAAATGGAAGGGGTCGTACCGCCCCTCCGTCACGAGATATCAAAAAACGGACCTCGGATTCGTGATCAGGGACAAAAGTTACCCCTTAAGACAAAGTTTCACGCAAATCGAAGAGGGGTCGGGGCAACTGCTGTGTGAGTTGGCGGAGAATTACCCATTTATTTTTTTCTATAAGAAATGAGTTAATGGAACCAAATAGGAACACGTCGCTTTCAGGAAGGATGTGTTTGTGATCGAGTTTTTGGCAGTTGATAAGGTGTGATGTTTTCCTTCTTACATTATGATTTGAAATTTCAAATGGCTTTATGATTGAAGGCTGGTATTCTGCAGATAACATGCGATAAAATTAGGTTTCTTTTTTCAGAGGACATGAAAAATTAATTGTATAAATGACATAATAGTAAAACTGGAAAAGTAACACCTGCTCGATTATTTATAACAGAATCACCGAATCATAATAAAAAACAGCAAGAAGAGCTACTTTTACCTGGTAACGCAAAGAAGGCACAAACAAAGAACACGAAAATTTTATAAAATGAACGAAAAAGACACTCACTAAACCCAAAAAAAAAGAGCTACACAATGGACACCATGTCGCGAGAAGCCTCCATTAAACTTTAAGGTTATGTCACGCGCGAATGGCGCGGAAAAGATGCCCGAATTAGAAAAATAGGTTCTTTTGTCTGGCTTGGAAGAAATTAGATGAAACTTAGTTTTTGTTGTGCTTTTTACAGTCGAATAGTCCAACTTCGGTGACATTGTTCATTTTCGCGGTCGATTCACGGTTGATTGCTGACGGGTTTCGGTGGTTGAATGGGGCCAGCATAAAAGAGCAAAATAGAGCTTTTCAAAGGAGGCAACTTTTGTGGTGAGAAGCAGATGGTTTGTAGCGATGACTTTTACGGTTATTTTTAAGGGAAATTGGTGGAACTGGAAGAAAATGGCTGAATAGGCGATACTCTGTTAGAATTCAATGAAAGTGTGCTGACCAACATTGGAAGTGGAATCGGTTACATAGATTTAACGAATCATTTTTTTCCATTTTTATATTTTAATACTAACAATACTCGACAAAACAAAACTTGTGTCATGGGAAACACGATATCTCATCGGTTCCTCAGAGAAAATGCTTCCCCGAATCCGATGCAATCGACAGAATTTGATTTTATGTCCACGCGGACTGACGCGAAAGGTTTAAATTTTTTAACATAAAAAATTGAACAATTTAAAAAAAAACCATGCGTCTCCTCCCAATTATATGAGCCATCTACAAGAATATGGAAGCGCCTGGTGCATAGCCTTTTTTTTTAAGCACAACGGAAACAACCAATACAAATGTAAAAAAAGTTGTCAAGTTCGGGGGGTCCACAACTTGCATTTTCTGTGCGATTTTTAAAATAAATATTAAAAGTTAAAATTAAAATATTTGAAAAATATTTTTTTAATATATTTGATTACTAAAATTTTAAGCGTCTCAAAGGTATATGGGTACTTCGGGATGTCCATGGTCATCCAAGGACTTCCTGGAGTTAAGATCTACGAGTCTACCGCCGTAACAAGCAAGAGGTCGTCGGATTTTGACCCCGCATCATGCGCGTATAGCATCAGTGCATATGGTAGACTACTGTATGAATGTGTCGGAATGTCCATGGCCATCCGAGGACTCCCTGGAGTTAAGATCTACGAGTCTATTAACTCCAGGGAGTCCTCGGATAACTATGGACATTCCAAAACATTCATATAGTAGTCTACCATATGCACTGATGCTATACGCACATGATCCGGGGTCAAAATCCGATGACTTCTTGCTTGTTACGGTGGTAGACTCGTAGATCTTAACTCCAGGGAGTCCTTGGATGACCATGGACATCCCATTATATTCATATAGTAGTCTACCATATGCACTGATGCTATACGCACAAGATCTGGGGTCACAATCCGACGACCTATTGCTTGTTACGGCGGTAGACTCGTAGATCTTAACTCCAGGGAGTCCTTGGATGACCATGGACATCCCGAAGTACCCATAGACCTTTGAGATACATAAAATTTTAGTAAACAAATAAATAAAAAAAAAGTTTTTCAAATATTTTAATTTTAAACTTTTAATATATATTTTAAAAATCGTACAAAAAATGCTAGCTGTGGACCCCCCGAACTTGACAACTTTTTTATACATTTGTATTGGTTGTTTCCGTTGTGCTTAAAGGAAATGGCTATGCACCAGGCGCTTCCATATTCCTGTAGATGGCTCTTATAATTAGGAGGAGACGCATGGTTTTTTTTTTAAATTGTTCAATTTTTTATGTTAAAAAATTTACCACATTCGCGTCAGTCCGCGTGGACATAAAATCAAATTCTGTCGATTGCATCGGATTCGGGGAAGCATTTTCTCTGAGGAACCGATGAGATATCGTGTTTCCCATGACACAAGTTTTGTTTTGTCGAGTAGTATAATTGATGATTTGGTTTTTGTGAATAAATAAAAAAAAAAAGTTTATTGAGCCAACTTTACTGTGTTTTCGAAATCTGATTTTTCTCAGAAGCCTTTACAGTTCGACAAGGAGGTCTGTAAATGTTTTACAAATTTGAACAAAATACATTTTGACAAAGAACTTTGTCCTAAGGTTTCTATACGTGGTGTCAATCCAAAATTTTCGCGAAGCGAAAACGTTACGTGACGAATTCCCCTCTCGGCAAATTTCCCCTCTTTTTGGTGCACGCCGGTTGGATGAACGAACGTTTCCCAATCAGTCAATCGAGAGACGTGAGATTGATGTATCTAAAATCACCCCCACTCCACCTCATAATTTTCGGATCGTCGACGAGCCAACAAAACTCGGCTCGGTCGGTCCCGAAAATTCATTCTATTGCTGGACGTCGACGAGAAAACATCAGAAGCAGATGGCCTGGTGGCCCGGTAGCAGACGGCCTGGAGGTCTGGGAGCAGATGGCTTGGAGGCAAGGACCAGCTAAGACATGGCAGTCGCGGGAGTCGATCATTGGAACTGGCCACCACCTGGACTGGAGTGGCCGGAGGCCCCAGGGATGTTCCGATGGGGGGACATTTTCCGGACCGTAAGAAGTGGGACAATATGGGTATCAAACTTCATGGTTTTTGATACCGGACATGACATTTAACATTTTGGCAGTAGTGGCCACAATCTGGAGTGGCCGAAGGTCCCGCGGATGTTCCGATGGGGGGACATTTGCTGGACCGTAAGAGTTGGGGCAATATGGGTATCAAACTTTATGGTTTTGATACTGGACATGAAATTTGACATTTTGGCAGTAGTGGCCACAATCCGGAGTGGCCAGAGGCCCCGCGGATGTTCCGATGGGGGGACATTTGCCGGACCGTAAGAGTTGGGGCAATATGGGTATCAAACTTTATGGTTTTTTATATTGGATATGAAATTTGACATTTCGGCAGTAGTGGCCACAATCCGGAGTGGCCGGAGGCCCCGGGGATATTCCGATGGGGGGACATTTGCCGAACCATAAGAGTAGGGGCAATATGGGTATCAAACTTTATGGTTTTTGATACTGAATATGAAATTCGACATTCCGGCAGTAGTGGCCATAAACCAGAGTGGCTGGAGGCCCCGCGGATGTTCCGATGGGGGGACATTTGCCGAACCATCAGAGTTGGGGCAATATGGGTATCAAACTTTATGGTTTTTGATACTGGATATGAAATTTGACATTTCGGCAGTAGTGGCCACAATCCGGGTCTCGTGGCGCAGGGGTAGCGGCTTCGGCTGCCGATCCCGATGATGCTATGAGACGCGGGTTCGATTCCCGCCTTATCCACTGAGCTTCTATCGGATGGTGAAGTAAAACGTCGGTCCCGGTTTCTCCTGTCTCGTCAGAGGCGCTGGAGCAGAAATCCCACGTTAGAGGAAGGCCATGCCCCGGGGGGCGTAGTGCCAATAGTTTCGTTTTTTTTTTCGGCCACAATCCGGAGTGGCCGGAGGCCCCGCGGATGTTCCGATGGGGGGACATTTGTCAGACCGTAAGAGTAGGGGCAATATGGGTATCAAACTTTATGGTTTTTGATACTGGATATGAAATTTGACATTTTGGCAGTAGTGGTCACAATCCGGAGTGGCCGGAGGCCCCGGGGATGTTCCGATGGGGGGACATTTGCCGGACCGTAAGAGTTGGGGCAATATGGGTATCAAACTTTATGGTCATTATGAATCTAGTGAATCTTGGGAAATTTGGACCAGGCAATGTAATCGAAAATTTCAACAACCATCTTGCAAAGTTCTTTGTCATACTGGTCATGTGTAACATAACCACCTGCACCTTTTTTAACTTGATGTATCTGATAGTGTGACCTGCATATAAAATAAATAATTGCACCGCCTAAAATCACATAATTTCTCATCCTCATCATGTCCATCACTGTATGCATCAACTCTTGCCAATTCAGCATATAACCCAAATCTCCCACATCCTTTCAGCTACCAAACCAGCCAAACCAGTGAAAACCTGAAAGCAAATCCAAATACATCCGGACAGGAAGCACCCAGGATAAACGTTACAACCGAGGCTAAGTGGACTTCTTCTCCCCCACTTTCAACGAAATGTATGTATGTAATATGTTTCCCATTTGGCTCCCTTTTTTTCTCGAAGAACTCAAAAGATGGATTGGCACTGGTCATTCTATGTGGCAGCTCAGCTTCTTCCTTTCTACTCTCTATAGCAGCAAAGAAAAGCGACTATTTGTAATCTTTCTTCGTAGTCCAAGGATCTGGACCAGAGTCCAAATCTTCCGCGCCGTTGATAAGAGGATAAATCTGAATGTTAATTCAATTTCACAGCTCTTGGAAAATAGGTAGCTTTTCCCCAGAATTGATCCAAAGTGGTTACGAGGCACTTTTTTTTCGGCTCGTACAAATCGAGAAGAGGGGAAGAGAAAGGTCAATATTTGCCTTTGAGAGGAACCGCTTCCAGGCTGACCGAATGCAAATCGGACACAATCGATTCCACTTCCATTAGGGCTTAATTGAGTGGGAGATTTTGTTCGAAGGGTGAAAAAAAAAACTGAATGAAAGAAAGCAGCGCACCTTTCCGTGTACGGTTTTGTACGTGTTTGTATGATTTTTAGCAATGTCATGGAGATCTCTTTCATATCGTCCTCACACCATCTAGAAACTGACCGAAAAAGATTTTCCTCTGCATTGTGTCCTTCACTGGATGAATGACGTTCACAAAAAAGGACATCCCAGCGAGCGAACAGAGAAAGCCTTTTTAAGAAAAGGAAGATTAAAAAAGGAGACGACGAGACGAGGCGAGTTGCATTCTTTCATTCATGACCAATGCGTGTGTGTGTGTGTGCCTCCCTGTTCGATTAGAAAAGATGACCATAGAAATGAGCAGCAAGTCGTCGTCGTGTCCCTTTGATAGGAAACGGTTACAATCGGGCTCGGAACAAGAAGGAAGCTCACAAGGAGTCATATATCATCGGACAAAAATACAATCCCCGCGGTGTCTTTGTGCGAGCAGGTTTCATTGAATAGAATTCTTGCTCTTTTATGTTCATTCTGCTCGATTCATTCCTGGTGCATATTATGGGGATTTTTTTAAAGAATTTAAGGTAACTCCTACTCCTCCGCCCTGTGTTTGGGCTTTTTAGAGCTATATACAGTATGTAAAAAAAGTATTTACACCCCTTGGGCACTATGCACATATTGTGATGAAACATCTAAACAATTTAATGTTGACAGAAACCTAGTACTACGTTTTGTTCAAAAACTCATGCCAGACATTTTGCTACAAAAATCTCATGAAAAGATGATTTCTATAAAAAGTTATATAACAAATACTATTACGAAAATAAAAAAGGTGCAAAAAAAGTATGTACACCTTTTGAAAAATTAACATAAATAATGTTATTTGTTGACAAATCACCATAAATCCAGTCTCCCAACTCCAAATAGGCATCCTTGACTGATTAAAAAAATAATTTGGATTGAATATAAAGTTTACTAACTACTTAGTATAAAAGTTTATATAACTCTGGACATTCTATATAAAACTTATCTAAACTTAATTTTGCAAACTTTTAATTCAACTAAATGTCAATATATTACAATAGAATTGTTAAATAAACATTTTGGAGTGGGTATAACACCGTATTGGGGGTATTTGTATCGATAGAATAGATTTTTCGTTGGAATTTCGTACCAACCCGGAATTACGTCATCGGAAAATCCTCCGGCATCTGAATCGGTCCACAATTCACAAGTTAACCTATGTGGCATCAGAAAGGGCATAAAATTTCCGATCTTTTGATACCCATACATCCAGGTTTTCTATAAAACCCACGTTTTTAAATACCTAAGCAAAAACGTAGTTATGGTTTCGTTTGAGCAACCTGCCAGAAATGTATGGAATTTAGTAATTTTTGTTCTCGTGGATCAAACTTACTTTTAAACACTTACTAAACACTGTCAGATGTTTTCGACCACCTCTTTTTATAGTCCAAAAATTTGCATTTGTCATCTAGAAAAATATTTCAGAGATAAAATAAAAGTCAGGGCTGTGGAGTCTGCTCTGTTTGAGAACTTGGAGTTGGAGTCTGCTAAATTGTATGAGCTGGAGTTGGATTGGAGTCGGAGCTGAAAATTTCTGATAACCCGGAGTCAATGCACAGTTGTCCAGATCGCAAAATTAAGTGGAAAACGGATTTTCCGAAAAATGGGGAAGTTATGGAGCTTTGGTGTCTTCAAAAGAGTTGTTGTGAATAAAAAGAGGCAACTTTTGGCTTGGTTGAAAATTAGGGTGGTTCAAGATTAGAGTGATTTTGAGAATCTAACTTTTCATGATTATTTTTGGGAATTTTTTCGTCTTCTAGAAAGTTGTTGGGCTTGCCAATTCAAGCAACTTTGTCGAAGACACCAAAATTTTATCTCGTAATCTACGCCTTCTACAACAAAATTTATAAAAAGCATCTAAGCAAACCTTCGAATATCAGTTTTTTGAACTTGGAAATTCAGGATTAAGTTTTGGAGAAAAGTGATATTGAGGGCACTTTTAGAACTCTAAAAAACACACATTTTTATTTTTTGACAAGTCAATTTGGACTTAAGGGTCAAAAGTTACAGCCTTTTTTAGGTAATAAAGATGCAAATTTAAAACTCAAATATCTTGAAAAGGCGCTAGCCAAATTTTAAGCACCAGGTTGCATTTGAAAGAGGAGATCCAGCACTACAAACTCTAATAAAATCTCAGGGGTGTTTTCCTTTAAACTCGAGATATCTTCATTTAAAGAAGTATAATTTTAAAGGGAAAACCATATAGGACCACCCTAACGAAATTCGAAAATTGTCCAAATATATGTTTTCCCATGTAATTTTGTCTGCTGAATCTTAATCTGCCCTCAGAATTGAGCTAAAGTGTCGAAAAATCGATTTTTGGTCATATTTTGGGTTAAATGTTGGTGTCTTCGACAAAGTTGCTTAAATTGGCAAGCCCAACAATTTTCTAAAAGACAAAAATAATCCCAAAAATAATCCTGAAAAATTAGATTTTCAAAATCACACTAATCGTGAACCACCCTAATTTTAAGCCAAGCCAAAAGTTGCCCCTTTTTATTCACAACAACTCTTCTAAAGACAGCAAAGCTCCAAAACTTCACCATTTTTCGGAAAATCCGTTTTCCACTTAATTTTGCGATCTGGACCACTGTGCAATGTACTGCCCATGTTCGCATAAATGTCCCATATGCAAAAAAACAGCAAGCTGAGAAAAACGCAGTGGATACGTGTTAAATCTTTACGAAACAAAAATCACACGATTTCAAACATAACTGCATCAATAACTCTAAAGTGATGAAAATGCGTATGGGACATTTAGGCGATCAGGGGTAGTGTACATCTTAAATAAAAAATGCAAATGTTATTTATTTGTTGAATTGATCATAAAGGTTAGGTTTCTTTTAAGGTTGTAGATGGTATCTTTCACATTTTTTTCTACTGAAAATGCCTCGAAATACGAAAATATTTTTGATAAAAATTTGCAGCCTTGTTTCTCGATTAAATTTTGAAAACAACCTAGACCTTTTTTTATAGTATATTTTTGTATTTTTTCATCATCTTCAAGATTTTTTGCAGATATTGAATTTTGGAACCTTTGATTAAAAAAGATATAAAACTTGTATCAATTTATTTTAACTTATTCATTTCAATCTATCTATTTACTTTAATTTATCCTTGTATGTATCTTATATTTTACATATTTTTCCCTTCTTTCCCTCTTTTTTTTCTTCTTGCCTTCTTTCAAGTCGCGTAAAAATAATATACCGGTCGTTAAACGAGAATGTCTAACTCGAGTTCATGCGTCGTTTTTACGGATTCGTTCTCCTCTTACTCTGATCTTATTTTTGCCGAGAATTATAAATATAACGTAAAAGATATTACTACCTATAACGACTTCGGCTTAAAAATGCACCATTCGTAAAAATGTACCATTCGTGATAGTGTCACTTTATTAATAACTGCTCGAAACAAAAACTTTCAGTTACTATTTTTCGCAATTCTGTCGGTCTCGTAGATTACTATTTTCGGATCATTTCGTCTTAAAATCCTGCAACACGATGAAATCATTGCAAACCTCACTATAAAGTTTTGATATAATTCATTTGGAAATAACAGAAAATACAATTTAATATATTGCTTGAATAGTAAAAGGAGGAGCCCTTCTCACAGCGTCGTTGCTCGGAAGGCACGCCGACGGGGGAATGAATGATAATTTGGCGCCGCGTTCGAATTAAAACTATTTCTAAATCAATGATTGTGTATCTTTCCGCAGCCGGCTGCCTAAGATTTTTAAAATTTCAAAAGATAAACAAATTGCTTATGGTCGCATCACCTACCACAGTGAATCCTGACCTCATACCCATCTTACTAACCCCTCAAAACTCATGTGATACTTTGTCGGAGACGCAGTCGATTTGGCGGTCCCATCACTCAAGTATCGGACTAACATTCCCATCCACTTCCCCGTGTCTTACCACTGGTCGTGGCCGGCGTCGGTATTGATCAGCATGATAGGGATCTTTGAAAATTGCGAAGGGGTGATGATTGGTTCCTACTTTTCATCTGTGGTCCACGGAGCAATTTTTGGGGGTCCTGGTCAATAACGAAGTAGCAGCTACGGGTAGACACCAATGCTATGCTATGCTATGATTAAAAAAGATATAAAACTTCAGAAAAAAAGGTGCAGGTGGTTATGTTACACATGACCAGTATGACAAAGAACTTAGCAGAAAAGCTTTTAAAATTAAGCAATTTTGTTGAATTATGCGTCAGATAAAATCAAAACATTAATGGATTTATATTATCGTTTAATTTCTCTTTAAGCTCCGTATTAAAAAAACCATGATATCTCTATAATTCGATGTTTGTCCCCCAATCGGAACAATCGTGAGGTAGCGGGCTCTCCAGATTGTTGCCACCTTTTACGAAATGGCCAGTATTGTAAACCATGAGTTGTGATACCCATATTGTCAAAACTCGTTGGTTCAAAAGATGTCTTCCCGGGAAAACTTTCCTTTAGGGCACCGGCCACTGCAGCTTTTGGCCAACTTTTTCTAAATTGCCATTTTCATTACCAATATCAAAAACCATGAAATTTGATACCAATATTGCCCAAAATCGTATGGTACGGTAAATGTCCTCCCGGGAGTACCTCCCTGAGGGCACCTGCCACTCCAGGTTGTGGCCAATACTGTCAAAATGGCCATTTTCATCACCAGTATCAAAATCCAAGAAGTTTGATACCCATGTTGTTAAGTCTCGTATGGCCTTCCATCGGAACATCCCTGAGGAATCTGGCCACTCCGGGTCTTGTGGCCAGAATATTCCGGCTGGCCTGCCTCCGCTTGGGCTGCTCCTTGCTCCAGGCCAGCTGCTTTTCGGCCAACTGCTTCTGGGCCTCCAGGCCATCTGCTTCCAGGTCCAGGTTGTTGTTTACTCCTCGGCGTCCAACGATAGAATAATTTCCCAGGGTTGACGGAGCGGGTTTATATTGGCTTAGAATGGAGACGGATGTCCCGCCCCTTTACGCCGGTTATCCCATTCCTACGTCATTCGCTTTTTGATGTACTGGTAGGAATGGGAAGTCGTAAAGGCAGCATTTTTGCCAACGATTATCGTTCGAACCGACAACATCGTAGCAGCAGCAGCAGCAGCGGAAAAAACAACAACTGGAGGAAATCAAGAGCGAGCTCCGAGAAGAAGAAACACGCCAGCGTGTGCGTGAAATTGCTGCCAAAACGACGTCGAAGGAGAAAAACAAGGCCTACTTGGATGGACGCTCGAGAAGATGGCCACAAGAATCAACTTCTGCTGCAATTTAACAAAATGGCGCTTTTCAGCGCCAACGAAAAATTCACGAAAGAGTTATGGTTTCAAATGATTTATGCACTGCTTTTTGTGCATTTTTAAAGCTTTTGACGCTTGGCGTTTAAATTAATTTAAATATTTCCCCCAAAATTTTCATTAAAAAAATTTAACGAATATTAACAATTTTCGCTTGCAAGTGTCAAACGTCAAACGATCGCTGTTGGCCTTGAACAAGCAAGCGCGTGCTTTGACCCACGCAAAAAAATCTTTCCGCTCTCTGATTGGCTGTTTTGTTTTGCCGTGGAGTCGTGAAGGCAGCATTTTTGCCAACGATTTTCATTCCATCGTCATCGTTCGAACCGACAACATCGTAGCAGCAGCAGCGGAAAAAAAAACAACGACTGGAGGAAATCAAGAGCAAGCTCCGAGAAGAAGAAACACGCCAGCGTGTGCGTGAAATTGCTGCCAAAACGACGTCGAAGGAGAAAAACAAGGCCTACTTGGATGGACGCTCGAGAAGATGGCCACAAGAATCAACTTCTGCTGCAATTTAACAAAATGGCACTTTTCAGCGCCAACGAAAAATTCACGAAAGAGTTATTGTTTCAAATGATTCATGCACTGCTTTTGGTGCATTTTTAAAGCTTTTGACGCTTGGCGTTTAAATTCATTTAAATATTTCTCCCAAAATTTTCATTTCAAAAAAAAATAACGAATATTAACAATTTCCGCTTGCAAGTGCCAACGGTCAATCGATCGCAGTTGGCCTTGAACAAGCAAGCGCGTGCTTTGACCCACGCAAAAAATCTTTCCGCTCTCTGATTGGCTGTTTTGTTTTGCCGTGGAGTCGTGAAGGCAGCATTTTTGCCAACGATTTTCATTCCATCGTCATCGTTCGAACCGACAACATCGTAGCAGCAGCAGCGGAAAAAAAAACAACGACTGGAGGAAATCAAGAGCAAGCTCCGAGAAGAAGAAACACGCCAGCGTGTGCGTGAAATTGCTGCCAAAACGACGTCGAAGGAGAAAAACAAGGCCTACTTGGATGGACGCTCGAGAAGATGGCCACAAGAATCAACTTCTGCTGCAATTTAACAAAATGGCGCTTTTCAGCGCCAACGAAAAATTCACGAAAGAGTTATTGTTTCAAATGATTCATGCACTGCTTTTGGTGCATTTTTAAAGCTTTTGACGCTTGGCGTTTAAATTCATTTAAATATTTCTCCCAAAATTTTCATTTCAAAAAAAATAACGAATATTAACAATTTTCGCTTGCAAGTGCCAGCGGTCAATCGATCGCAGTTGGCCTTGAACAAGCAAGCGCGTGCTTTGACCCACGCAAAAAATCTTTCCGCTCTCTGATTGGCTGTTTTGTTTTGCCGTGGAGTCGTGAAGGCAGCATTTTTGCCAACGATTTTCATTCCATCGTCATCGTTCGAACCGACAACATCGTAGCAGCAGCAGCAGCAGCGGAAAAAACAACAACTGGAGGAAATCAAGAGCGAGCTCCGAGAAGAAGAAACACGCCAGCGTGTGCGTGAAATTGCTGCCAAAACGACGTCGAAGGAGAAAAACAAGGCCTACTTGGATGGACGCTCGAGAAGATGGCCACAAGAATCAACTTCTGCTGCAATTTAACAAAATGGCGCTTTTCAGCGCCAACGAAAAATTCACGAAAGAGTTATGGTTTCAAATGATTTATGCACTGCTTTTTGTGCATTTTTAAAGCTTTTGACGCTTGGCGTTTAAATTCATTTAAATATTTCCCCCAAAATTTTCATTAAAAAAATTTAACGAATATTAACAATTTTCGCTTGCAAGTGTCAAACGTCAAACGATCGCTGTTGGCCTTGAACAAGCAAGCGCGTGCTTTGACCCACGCAAAAAAATCTTTCCGCTCTCTGATTGGCTGTTTTGTTTTGCCGTGGAGTCGTGAAGGCAGCATTTTTGCCAACGATTTTCATTCCATCGTCATCGTTCGAACCGACAACATCGTAGCAGCAGCAGCGAAAAAAAAAACAACGACTGGAGGAAATCAAGAGCAAGCTCCGAGAAGAAGAAACCCGCCAGCGTGTGCGTGAAATTGCTGCCAAAACGACGTCGAAGGAGAAAAACAAGGCCTACTTGGATGGACGCTCGAGAAGATGGCCACAAGAATCAACTTCTGCTGCAATTTAACAAAATGGCGCTTTTCAGCGCCAACGAAAAATTCACGAAAGAGTTATTGTTTCAAATGATTCATGCACTGCTTTTGGTGCATTTTTAAAGCTTTTGACGCTTGGCGTTTAAATTCATTTAAATATTTCTCCCAAAATTTTCATTTCAAAAAAAAATAACGAATATTAACAATTTCCGCTTGCAAGTGCCAACGGTCAATCGATCGCAGTTGGCCTTGAACAAGCAAGCGCGTGCTTTGACCCACGCAAAAAATCTTTCCGCTCTCTGATTGGCTGTTTTGTTTTGCCGTGGAGTCGTGAAGGCAGCATTTTTGCCAACGATTTTCATTCCATCGTCATCGTTCGAACCGACAACATCGTAGCAGCAGCAGCGGAAAAAAAAAACAACGACTGGAGGAAATCAAGAGCAAGCTCCGAGAAGAAGAAACACGCCAGCGTGTGCGTGAAATTGCTGCCAAAACGACGTCGAAGGAGAAAAACAAGGCCTACTTGGATGGACGCTCGAGAAGATGGCCACAAGAATCAACTTCTGCTGCAATTTAACAAAATGGCGCTTTTCAGCGCCAACGAAAAATTCACGAAAGAGTTATTGTTTCAAATGATTCATGCACTGCTTTTGGTGCATTTTTAAAGCTTTTGACGCTTGGCGTTTAAATTCATTTAAATATTTCTCCCAAAATTTTCATTTCAAAAAAAAATAACGAATATTAACAATTTCCGCTTGCAAGTGCCAACGGTCAATCGATCGCAGTTGGCCTTGAACAAGCAAGCGCGTGCTTTGACCCACGCAAAAAATCTTTCCGCTCTCTGATTGGCTGTTTTGTTTTGCCGTGGAGTCGTGAAGGCAGCATTTTTGCCAACGATTTTCATTCCATCGTCATCGTTCGAACCGACAACATCGTAGCAGCAGCAGCGGAAAAAAAAAACAACGACTGGAGGAAATCAAGAGCAAGCTCCGAGAAGAAGAAACACGCCAGCGTGTGCGTGAAATTGCTGCCAAAACGACGTCGAAGGAGAAAAACAAGGCCTACTTGGATGGACGCTCGAGAAGATGGCCACAAGAATCAACTTCTGCTGCAATTTAACAAAATGGCGCTTTTCAGCGCCAACGAAAAATTCACGAAAGAGTTATGGTTTCAAATGATTTATGCACTGCTTTTTGTGCATTTTTAAAGCTTTTGACGCTTGGCGTTTAAATTCATTTAAATATTTCCCCCAAAATTTTCATTAAAAAAATTTAACGAATATTAACAATTTTCGCTTGCAAGTGTCAAACGTCAAACGATCGCTGTTGGCCTTGAACAAGCAAGCGCGTGCTTTGACCCACGCAAAAAATCTTTCCGCTCTCTGATTGGCTGTTTTGTTTTGCCGTGGAGTCGTGAAGGCAGCATTTTTGCCAACGATTTTCATTCCATCGTCATCGTTCGAACCGACAACATCGTAGCAGCAGCAGCAGCAGCGGAAAAAACAACAACTGGAGGAAATCAAGAGCGAGCTCCGAGAAGAAGAAACACGCCAGCGTGTGCGTGAAATTGCTGCCAAAACGACGTCGAAGGAGAAAAACAAGGCCTACTTGGATGGACGCTCGAGAAGATGGCCACAAGAATCAACTTCTGCTGCAATTTAACAAAATGGCGCTTTTCAGCGCCAACGAAAAATTCACGAAAGAGTTATGGTTTCAAATGATTTATGCACTGCTTTTTGTGCATTTTTAAAGCTTTTGACGCTTGGCGTTTAAATTCATTTAAATATTTCCCCCAAAATTTTCATTAAAAAAATTTAACGAATATTAACAATTTTCGCTTGCAAGTGTCAAACGTCAAACGATCGCTGTTGGCCTTGAACAAGCAAGCGCGTGCTTTGACCCACGCAAAAAAATCTTTCCGCTCTCTGATTGGCTGTTTTGTTTTGCCGTGGAGTCGTGAAGGCAGCATTTTTGCCAACGATTTTCATTCCATCGTCATCGTTCGAACCGACAACATCGTAGCAGCAGCAGCGGAAAAAAAAACAACGACTGGAGGAAATCAAGAGCAAGCTCCGAGAAGAAGAAACACGCCAGCGTGTGCGTGAAATTGCTGCCAAAACGACGTCGAAGGAGAAAAACAAGGCCTACTTGGATGGACGCTCGAGAAGATGGCCACAAGAATCAACTTCTGCTGCAATTTAACAAAATGGCGCTTTTCAGCGCCAACGAAAAATTCACGAAAGAGTTATTGTTTCAAATGATTCATGCACTGCTTTTGGTGCATTTTTAAAGCTTTTGACGCTTGGCGTTTAAATTCATTTAAATATTTCTCCCAAAATTTTCATTTCAAAAAAAATAACGAATATTAACAATTTTCGCTTGCAAGTGCCAGCGGTCAATCGATCGCAGTTGGCCTTGAACAAGCAAGCGCGTGCTTTGACCCACGCAAAAAATCTTTCCGCTCTCTGATTGGCTGTTTTGTTTTGCCGTGGAGTCGTGAAGGCAGCATTTTTGCCAACGATTTTCATTCCATCGTCATCGTCAACGATCGCAGTTGAGCCTTGAACAATTGCTCAAAATCATATGGTTCGGTATATGTCCTCCCGAGAGAACCTCCCTGAGAGCACCGGCCACTCCAGGTTGTGGCCTACACTGTCAAAATGGCCATTATCATTTCCAGTTTTATAACCCATAAATTTTGATACCCATATTGCCAAAAATCGTATGGTTCGGTAAATGTCCTCCCGAGAGAACCTCCCTGAGGGCACCGGCCACTCCAGGTTGTGGCCAATACTGTCAAAATGGCCATTTTCATTACCAGTATTGAAAACCAAGAAGTTTGATACCCATATTACCCAAAATCGTATGGTTCGGTAAATGTCCTCCCGGGAGAACCTCCCTGAGGGCACCGGCCACTCCAGGTTGTTGCCAATACTGTCAAAATGGCCATTTTCATAACCAGTATTGAAAACCAAGAAGTTTGATACCCATATTACCCAAAATCGTATGGTTCGGTAAATGTCCTCCCGGGAGAACTTCCCTGAGGGCACTGGCCACTCCAGGTTATGGCCAATACTGTCAAAATGGCCATTTTCATTACCAGTATTGAAAACCAAGAAGTTTGATACCCATATTACCCAAAATCGTATGGTTCGGTAAATGTCCTCCCGGGAGAACTTCCCTGAGGGCACCGGCCACTCCAGGTTATGGCCAATACTGTCAAAATGGCCATTTTCATTACCAGTATTGAAAACCAAGAAGTTTGATACCCATATTACCCAAAATCGTATGGTTCGGTAAATGTCCTCCCGGGAGAACTTCCCTGAGGGCACCGGCCACTCCAGGTTATGGCCAATACTGTCAAAATGGCCATTTTCATTACCAGTATTGAAAACCAAGAAGTTTGATACCCATATTACCCAAAATCGTATGGTTCGGTAAATGTCCTCCCGGGAGAACCTCCCTGAGGGCACCGGCCACTCCAGGTTGTGGCCAATACTGTCAAAATGGCCATTTTCATCACCAGTATCAAAATCCAAGAAGTTTGATACCCATGTTGTTAAGTCTCGTATGGCCTTCCATCGGAACATCCCTGAGGAATCTGGCCACTCCGGGTCTTGTGGCCAGAATATTCCGGCTGGCCTGCCTCCGCTTGGGCTGCTCCTTGCTCCAGGCCAGCTGCTTTTCGGCCAACTGCTTCTGGGCCTCCAGGCCATCTGCTTCCAGGTCCAGGTTGTTGTTCACTCCTCGGTGTCCAGCGATAGAATGATTTTCTTGGGTTGATCGAGCGGGGTTTATATTGGCTCGAAATGGTGACGGATGCCCCGCCTTTTTATGCCGGTTATCCCAAACCTCATCATTCGCTTTTTGTTTCAACTGTGTGGAAAATTCCACGCAACAGTGTCTTGTTGCGTTGCAGACCCCTTCCCCAATACCAAGCATGCAACATTTTCGTAACGCGCGACATTTTTCGTTTTTCTGGATTGACACCTCACCAGAATAGAGCCCTTAGGACAAAGTTCTTTGTCAAAAAGTTCATATATTTCAAAAGAATTAAGAGTAGTGATATACTTTTTGCTTTTTGAAAGTTGGGCTTTTGTAATCTGATAATTCAAGCATAATAAATCCTGAGTGTTGAATAGGGGTTCGTAAAACAGCCTCAATTTTGAATTGTCAAAGTGGAACCAATTCACTGTTCGCTAGAAGTAGAGAGTATTGTTATCGATTATTTTGAAAAAAGTTGTTTTGTTCAAGAATGTTTTTTTGGCTTTTGAGGATCTGAAGTTGACGTTAAAAAATCTTTACAAAGTTGAAGGCGAGATCGTAATTTTTTATAATTATGAATTGAAGTTGTTTATGGAGTCGATGCGGTTATATCCATCCAGAAGCTATCTTATTCTTGATTTGATTCACACACACAATTATCCAGCAAAAAATATCAAAAACTAGCCAAAATGAAACACAAACAACTAAACATAAAACAGCTCATTTATCAGTAAGGAAAAGTCATGCTTGTGCTTGAACAGCTTCCTAATTTGTAGATGTAAACAAAGTGGGATCATTCGGAAATCACGTTACGCATTCGCTCTATTCATCACCCAGATTAAATCTATCATAATATTTCAAATTATTTTAACACTGATTTTTTTAACAATAACTTATAAGTTGAAAAGCAAGCAGAAAATGATGTGGTATAAATTAAAGTTGTATACTTAGAAATGTATGTTGCATTTATTTCTATCATGCTTCTAATGTTGGCTCATCAGCACTATGATGTTGAATCGTATAGGGTAGTTCTCTACCAACTCACACGAAATCGGGATAAGTTACCCGACCCCTCTTCGATTTGCGTGAAACTTTGTCCCAAGGGGTAACTTTAGTCCCTGATCACGAATCCGAGGTCCATTTTTTGACATCTCGTGACGGAGGGGAGGTACGATCCCTTTCATTTTTGAGCATGCGATCCCTTTCATTTTTGAGCATGCGAAAAAATGAAAGGGATTTTTCCGTTACTCGCTTTATTTTTTTTTGGAACATTTCATTTTAAGGGAAATTTAATGTATTTTACGAATCTACATTGACCTAGAAGAGTCATTTTTTCATTAAGAACAATTTTTTTCATTTTAAAATTTCGTGTTTTTTCTAACTTTGCAGGGTTATTCTTTTAGAGTGTAACAATGTTCTACAAAGTTGTAAAGCAGACAATTACAAAAATTTTAATATATAAACATAAGGGGTTGCTTATAAACATCATGAGTTATCGCGATATTACGAAAAAAAAAGTTTTGAAAAAGTTGGTCGTCGTTGATCATGGCCATTCATGGTCACCCGCGACAGACACGGACGACGAAACAAAAAGAAACGCAAAAAGTAACTTTTTCAAAACTTTTTTTCGTAAAATTTCCCTTAAAATCACATGTTGTTTCAAATATATATTGAAGAATTCTGCTTCGTAGTTGTAAAAAAGGAAAAGCTGAATATTGATATCTATATTAGGGTGGGTACGGATTTTGAAAAGTTCTCAGATCAAGTTCTGGTGTGGTTTCCCTTGTAGGGCATACCCATAGAGACTCTCAGGCCAAATTTCAGCTCATTTGGTTGAAAACTGGCTTGTCTCAAGCGAGTTCAAGTTTACATGGGATTTACTATGGGAAATTTTGAATTTTCGTTCATTTGCTCCTACAGGCTTAGGGAAAACATGTAGAAACTTCTAGGATGGCTAGAAATGAGCGGAATCGTCTGGAGAACAACTTTCCCTAAGGGACCAGGTCGATTCGTTCAACCCCCATCGAGCTCAACGGCAATACATCCGGGGTTTTCGGAACCAACGGTTTTCCACAGAAAAGCATCAAATTTTCCTTAGCATGCTATGAATGCTTGATGAACACCGCGACGCCACATGTCAAACAGCTACCACGTGATTGTAAAATTTGCACCATAACATTTTTTTTCTTATTTGGAGGTTCAGGATCACCATAAATGATAATTCTATAGTTCAAAAAGTAATAAAAAGAAATTTTTATAGGTGATGCTAGTCCACGTGGTAGCTGTTTGACATGTGGCGTCGCGGTGTTCATCAATCATTCATAGCATGCTAAGGAAAATTTGATGCTTGAAATTTGGCGTGAGAGTCCCTATGGGTATGCCCTACAAGGGGAACCACACCAGAACTTGATCTGAGAACTTTTCAAAATCCGTACCCACCCTAATCTATATACATAAAAAATATATATAAATAATTTCGATGATTTTGTTCGAACGCGAATCAGTTCAATACGGAGCATCGGATCGAGGTGCTCTTTGTTTAGTTGAGTTCGTATAAGCCCAAGGAAGGTTTATATGCTAACTAATCGACACTTTGGCCACTCTGGAACCGATTCTGGAGCATCGGCAAATTGTATGGAGAAAGTAACGTAAAATCAAATTTTGATCACAGGAGGATGAAAAAAAAGTTAAAAACGTCAACAAACGAAAAAAGGTAGACCGAAGTTTGTCGGGTAAGGTTTTTTATTACTAAAAAATCAAATTGATTTTTAAATATAGTTTTGAATTAATCGCAAATCGCATTTTAATATAATTTTTATTATTTTTATTGACGAACATTAACAACTTTTGTTAACGTGAACCATTGTTTTTCGATGGGGAAGACAAAATAAACTGAAACTATTAATTTGAATAGAACAAAACCAACAACTGCAAAATCGAACATAAAATAATACGTTTTTCTTACACTCATTTCTCATTATTCCTTTAATCTCCTCCACAATAGTCCCTTTTTCTCCGAAATCGATCCCAATCGCTCCAATCAAAATGACAATTGCAGATTTTCTGCGAGACCAGCGTCCAAACAAAGTGCAGGACAATTTCAATTATATCTCCCTCTCTGTTCTGTTGCCCAAAGAAACAATGCAAAAAATCTCAAGTAAAGATCTTACCCAACAAATAGTACAAAAAAAAAACCATAAAGACAATTTCATACTCCATCAATATTCAATTTTTGCTCAAACTCTCTCGTGTTCGTGTTCCCTTTGAGTTGGTTCTCTGTTTGATCGCCTCGGTGACAGCAAAGTTGATTATACGGCATTTGCCTTTATTTATTGTTATGGAAATATGGGCCCGGTCCTTGGGAGACAAAGTCCTTAATCCACCCTCTGTCATCCTGCCCTCTCTGGTATTGTCCTGAAATGTGTAGTTTTTTTTTCTTCTCCAGGTTCCTTTATGGATTCCCATCAAAATCTCGTCAACGTGTGTGGAAATTCGCCCAACTCTCATATATGTCACCCAGAAGAGGTCATGTGAGGATTTGCTTGAACTGCTCGCAAGAAGTGGTTCCACGTGTGTGAGTTTGTGGAAATCTCCAAAACCGAATCATCGAATAAGTGGGCAAAGATAAAGAAGTGCATTCTGATGATCTGCAATGAATGCTAGGTACCAGACAATGCAGAACAACGCACGCAGTCTTCGTGTCAGTCAGTTTTGTCGTCGAATTTCGTCACACTTTTGCGATGAGAGATTAGACGAAAGAGGACACTTTCTTTCTGTTCAATTCTTCCAGGGTAGTTGTTCTGCGGGCTAATCCAGGATGGGTTTTATTTTACGTCTTTTGATTACAGAGATACTGCAGTTTGTATGCTTTTGACAACGTTGACAATAAAATTGCGTTTATCTTGAAAGGTAGCAAATTCTTGGAATGTTGTTGTTGGTACTTTTTATGCTTTTTATCCTTAAATTTTCATCCCATGACAATTTTTTAAAAAAATATGTTCAAACTAATGAAACAATAAAATTTAATTTCATAAATAATTGAAAGTGAAATTTTTCAAAATATTAAAAATAATTGTTTTTCAAACTTCAAATCTTCAAACTTGGTCAATGTCATTCCTCAAACAAGCTTTTTTCACTCCAACCACGCCACAAAAATGCCCTTTGCCATCCGCCGAACTGTCCGAACTGAATTCCATTCATCCGGCAAACAAAGAGACCTCCCTTTTTTCATTCAAATTATGCTGATCAATCATCCGTCATCGTCACATCATTCACACACCACAGACAGAGAGAGAGCGAGCCGCGTCGGAAGATGATTGTAGTGCTGTTGTTCCTAAGAGATCTCCTCTTTGCCTTCACACCGAAATAACCGTCCAGTCATCGCGGAGCTTTGCGTGAAGTTCAACCGCGCGAAGATCTTCTCCTCCGAGCGGACTCCAAATACGTCTTAATCGGGCGGATTTCGTTGATCCCCCAGGGTCGTGTGGTCTCTCGCGCGGCGGATTCTTCACCAAGAGACGGAGAGACGTATCATCAACCATTTATTTGTTTTATCGCTTTTTCAACGTGTCAAAGTACATTATACCGGCCATTGTTCGGCCAAATGAATTAGTGGACGTGATAAATCATATTCCGTTTTGGTTTGGTTGTGGCCAGGGCTGCGGATTCGGGTCATATTTCAAGCGACTCCGACTCCGACTCCAACTCCGCCCCACCAACTCTAGCCGACTCCGACTCCAGCTTTCAAAAAATGGTTGGCTCCGACTCCAACTCTGACTCCACATATTTTTAAATATTTCAAAAGTTAGTTTACTATTGTTTCGAAAACATTGATAAAAAGGTTTATTTAAAAACTCTTTAAATGGAAAAAACCGGAATAAAGTTTCTAATTTTACAAGTTTTAGACGTTATTGAAACAGAAATGAAAAAACGCCAGTTTTGAAGGCATTTTCAGAAGAACAGTTTGGTGAGTAAATTTGGATTTATTTACATAAACTCAAATTTTCATTAATTTGATAAAAAGCTAAAATATTAAATTGTTATTTTTTAAATGATCATTAAAAGAATGCTGGCCTTAATGATTGATTTAACATATAAACTCAATTTGCTCACTTTTAAGTTGACATTTATAAGAAGCACAGTGACTATCATAGTCACCTTGTATTTTTAAATAACAATTTAAAACGAAACAATTTTTTAAAGCTCCATTGAAATTTTAAGACGAACATGGACATCGCGCCAAGGCTGAAGAAGTTTATTATTACAAATCAATGTATCTAAAAAAATCGTGGTAAGGACACTTAAGGGGTCCTTTTCAAATATACGTGACATAGAAATTTTTTTAACCTCGTTATTTTGGATTTTTTTGAATTTTATTTTTTTTTATATTTAAAAGGAGGCACGTGATAATTCTTACATCTTCACCTAAAACAAGGCTTTATAAATGGTCGTGCGCCTCCATGAAAATATATGAAAAAACTTAGGATTGGATAAAAAACAAAAATCCACAGGATAAATATTTTATAGGTCACGGATATTTTTTTTATCTTGAAATTCTGATCTATCCTAAAATCTTGAGATTTGTTCAACGATAACACAGCGTAACAAAAAATTTTTTTTTGTTATTAGCAGGAAGATTCAAAAAACTCCCCGAGGGATCGGCTTCCTGAACACAATGCAACCTGGCCCATGTCTTAATTGTTACCCTAGCTCGAGATATTCAATGCAGAAGTTTTGCATATGAATCACCCCCCGTCGAAAAAATATTTTTTATTTTGTTTTCACTGTAACTTAAGTTTTATAAGGTCTTTTTAGATGCTTCTGGTGTCATTGGACGGTAAATTGTTATTAAAACCCAAAATATGGTCCCGTTGGTCGGTTCCCGAAACCGGTTCCGGTGGAAATCCGGATTATTGGCCAAAATTGTGCGAAATCTTCAAAATTTTGAAATTTGTTGCTCTTTATGCGAAAAAAAAACATACTATTGCTTCAAACAATCAATACAAACTCAGAAAATGGTTTGGCCAAGCATATCCGAAGGTGTTTTATCAAAAATGTGGCCATTGAGAACCGGTTCTGGCCTATCCGGATCCGGAAACTAGAAAACATTTAAGCAGTTTTTTTTTCAAAATTCCTATGTGTCAGACAATTTAGAAAATCAAATGTGGTGTTGAAGCATTTTTTGCTACTCTATACTTTCAGAATCTCAAAATATGGCCAAGGGGCCAATGGGAACCTGTTCTGACTGTCCCGGATCCGGGAAACAGTGGTCACATGACATTTTTATTGAATTTATTAAAAAGTTGTTTTAGTTACCAGAATTTCAAAATTCCTTGAAAAAAAAATCTGATTTTATTTATAGCCAGAATCAGAAATGTGGCCATCGGGAATCTATTCTAAATGTTCCGGATCATGGAACCAGTGGACACTTGACAGTTTTATTTAAAATTTAAAAAATAAGTTTATTTTTTTTAATTAATCTAAATTTCATCAAAATCAGAATCAGAGATGTAGCCAAATGGCTAACCGGACCATGTTTATATATTCCGGACAGGGAACCAGTGGACAAAATTCAAGATTCCTGGAAAACAAATCAGATCAGAAAGTTGGCCGAGTGGCCTACCGGAACCTGTTTTAAATGTTGTTAAAATATTGTAAAATAATTTTATTAAGAAATTTTCAGGATTCCTTAAAATGCATCTGAATTTAATTAAAATCAGATTTATAAATGTGGCCAATGGGAACCTGTTCTAAATAATCCGGATTAGGAAACCAGATGACACTTGACATCTTAATTAAGTTTATTTAAAAAAAGAGCTATCGAATTTATAAGATTCCTGTTTAAAAAAACAGAATTCATTTAAATTTATTTTTACATTTTCATTTAATTTATTTTAAAAACATAGTTACTGGATTTATAAGATTCCTGTAAAAATCTAAATTTTTTTGAAATCATTTTGAAATTTCAATTAAATTTATTTTAAAAATAACTACACTACTTACAAAAATTCTGCAGAAAATCTTGATTTATTTAAAATAAAAATCAGAAAGTATCTGATTTTAAGTAAATTCAGTTTCATTTTAGTGAGTTTTGAAATTATCCTAACTAATATATTCGACAACATTTTAACAACATTTAAAACAGGTTCCGGTTGGCCACTTGGCCAGATTTCTGATTTTGATTTAAAGAAAATTCTGAATTTTTGCAGAAATTTATTAAGTCAAATAATTTTTTTTTTGGATAAAATAATTTTTTAATAAATTCTGATTTTTTAACAGGAATCTCATAAATCCAGTAACTGCGGGGAGCGGCTGTGGCTGAATGGTTACGGTGTTCGCTTTGTAAGCGAATGGTTCTGGGTTCGATTCCCATCTGCTCCCAACGAGAAAGTTTAAGAACGCATAAATTTGAAATGATGAATATGAACGAAAAATCAAAGTCGCTCGAGGCGGGGTTCGATCCTCCGTCCTTTGGATTGGTAAGCAAAAATGCTAACCACAAGGCCATGATGACTTGGTGAGCGTGGACTGGAATTAGGAATACTGTTACAGAGAGCGAGTTGTGGCGCTATAACCACGGCAAATAGTGTCCAGGGCATTCGTGGAAATACAATGTCCCATCCCAGAGGGTCCCGGAGTACCAAACCTTCTTAGCATGGTGCTCCCAACGAACACAACCAAATCTCGGAGCGTATGATGGTGTGTCCCCACGCTTCTTCCTCCCCTGTCGATTCAGAATTGTGTTGTTGTTCGAACACTCAGTGCTCAAACTCAACCCAATTACGAGTCATCTCTGCGATACGGCTTTACGCAGTAGGCCTGGCCGGTTTAACGCTTGTGATGTTTCAATGCATTTCTAATGCAATGGCGCACTACAAATGTTAATAAATGACAAGAAGGGTGCTAAGCGTCATCTAACCTAAGGCACTCTCCAGGATCCTTTCGAAAGATTGGCTGCGCTAGGGTCTGATTTGATTAGATTAGATTAGATTAGAATCTCATAAATCCAGTAACTTTTTTTTAATAAATTTAATTAAAATGTCAAGTGTCAACCAGTTTCCTGATCCGGATTATTTAGAACAAGTTCCCATTGGCCATTTGGCCACACTTGAGATTCTGATTTTGAATAAATTGCGATTTTTTCAGGAATCTGTCCAGTAACTATTTTTAAAAATAAATTTAATTCAAATTTCAAAATGATTTTAAATAAATTCAGATTTTTCGAAGAATCTTATAAATCCGGGCCAGGTCCGGTGAGGCAGTGGTTAGCGTAGTTGCCTCTCACCACAGTATGGCCTGGGTTCAATCCCAGACGGACCCGGTGGCATTTTTCGAGACGAGATTTGCCTGATCACGCCTTCTATCGGATGGGGAAGTAAAGCGTCGGTCCATTTGCGTAAAAGAGTTTTTGAGTGACTCACCACATATAACCTTCGGACGCCTAGAAATGAGCTTTGCTTTTTTATAAATCCAGTAACTATGTTTTTGAAATAAATTTAATAAATTTGTCAAAAAAAAATTCTTCGGGACTCTTATAAATCCAGAAACTATGTTTTAAATAAATTTAATTAAATGTCAAAATAACTTTTAATAAATTTTGATTTTTTAACAGGAATCTTATAAATCCAGTAATTTTTTCTTTTAAATAAAATTAATTAAAGTATCAAGTGTCAACAGGTTTCATGATCCGGATTATTTAGAACAGGTTCCAATTGGCCATCTGGACACACATCAGATTCTGATTTTAAATAAATTCTGATTTTTTTCAGGAATCTGTTAAGTCCAGTAACTATTTTTAGAAATAAATTTAATTAAAATTTCAAAATGATTCTAAATAAATTCTGATTTTTCGAAGAATCTTATAAATCCAGTAACTATGTTTTTTTTAAATAAATTTAATTAATTTGTCAAAATAATTCAAAGAGAAGTCAGATTTTTTTTGGGTCTCTTATAAATCAAGTAACTATGTTTTTAAATAAATTTAACTAAGATGTCAAAATAATTTTAAATAAATTCTCTTTTTCAACAGGAATCTTATAAATCCAGTTTTTTTTAAATAAATTTAATTAAAATGTAAAGTAACAACTGGTTTCATGATCTTGATTATTTAGAATAGGTTCCAATTGGCTGTTTGGTCACATTTCTTATTCTGATTTTAAATTAATTCAGTTTTTTTCCAGGAATCTGTTAAGTCCAGTTACTATTTATTTAAATAAATTCAGTTGAAATTTCAAAAATAAATTTAAATAAAATCTGTTTTATTTAAACAGGAATCTTATTATTCCAGTAACTTTTTTAAATAAATTTAATTAAAATGTCAAGTGACCACTAGTTTCCTGATCCGGATTATTTGGAACAGGTTCCAATTGGCCATTTGGCCACACGACAGATTCTGATTTTAAATAAATTCTGATTTTTTCCAGGAATCTGTTAAGTCCAGTTACTATTTATTTAAGTAAATTCAATTATAATTTCAAAATAATTTTAAATAAAATCTGTTTTATTTTAACAGGAATCTTATTATTCCAGTAACTTTTTTAAATAAATTAAATTAAAATGTCAAGTGTCCACTGGTTTCCAGATCCGAATTATTTAGAACAGGTTCCCATTAGCCATTTGACTTATTTCTGATTCTGATTTTAAATAAATTTAATTAAATTCTGATTCTGATTTTAAATAAATTCAGATTTTTTTCAGGAATTTGTTAAGTCCAGTAACTATTTTGAAAAAAAAAATTAATTAAATTTTCAAAATGATTTTAAATAAATTCAGATTTTTCGAAGAATCTTATAAATTCAGTAACTATGTTTTTTTTTTCAAATAAATTTGATTAATTTGTCAAAATAATTTTAAGTAAAGTCAGAATATTTCAGGGACTCTTATAAATCCAGTTACTATGTCTTTAAATAAATTTAACTAAAATTTCAAAATAATTTTAAATAAATTCTGTTTTTTTAACAGGAATCTTATAAATCCTGTATTTTTTTTAAATAAATTTAATTAAAATGTCAAGTGTCAACTGGTTCCATGATCCAGATTATTTAGAACAGGTTCCAATTGGCCATTTAGACATATTTCTTATTCTGATTTTAAATAAATTCAGTTTTTCTCCAGGAATCTGTTAAGTCCAGTTACTATTTATTTAAAAAAAAATCAATTAAAATTTCAAAATAATTTTAAATAAAATCTGTTTTATTTTAACAGGAATCTTATTATTCCAGTAACTTTTTTAAATAAGTTTAATTAAAATGTCAAGTGTCCACTGGTTCCTGATCCGGATTATTTAGAACAGGTTCCAATTGGCCATTTGGCCACACGACAGATTCTGATTTTAAATAAATTCTGATTTTTTCCAGGAATCTGTTAAGTCCAGTAACTATTTTTAGAAATACATTTAATTAAAATTTCAAAATGATTTTAAATAAATTCTGATTTTTCGAAAAATCTTATAAATCCAGTTACTATGTTTTTTTGAAATAAATTTGATTAATTTGTCAAAATAATTTTAGGTAAAGTCAGAATTTTTCAGGGACTCTTATTAATTAACTATGTTTTTAAATAAATTTAACTTAAATGTCAAAATAATTTTAAATAAATTCTGAATTTTTAACAGGAATCTTATAAATCCAGTATTTTTTTTAAATAAATTTAATTAAAATGTCAAGTGTCAACCGGGTTCATGATCCGGATTATTTAGAACAGGTTCCAATTGGCCATCTGGCCACACATCAGATTCTGATTTTAAATAAATTCAGTTTTTTTCCAGGAATCTGTTAAGTCCAGTTACTATTTTTAAAAATAAATTTATTTAAAATTTCAAAATGATTTTAAATAAATTCAGATATTTCGAAGAATCTTATAAATCCAGTAACTATGTTTTTTTTTAAATAAATTTGATTAATTTGTCAAAATAATTTTAAGTAAAGTCAGAATTTTTCAGGGACTCTTATAAATCCAGTTACTATGTCTTTAAATAAATTTAACTGAAATTTCAAAATAATTTTAAATAAATTCTGTTTTTTAACAGGAATCTATAAATCCAGTATTTTTTTAAATAAATTTAATAAAAATTTCAAGTGTCAACTGGTTTCATGATCCGGATTATTTAGAAAAAGTTCCAATTGGCCATTTGGTCATATTTCTTATTCTGATTTTAAATAAATTCAGTTTTTCTCCAGGAATCTGTTAAGTCCAGTTACTATTTATTTAAATAAATTCAATTAAAATTTCAAAATAATTTTAAGTAAAATCTGTTTTATTTTAACAGGAATCTTATTATTCCAGTAACTTTTTTAAATAAATTTAATTAAAATGTCAAGTGTCCACTGGTTTCCAGATCCGAATTATTTAGAACAGGTTCCCATTAGCCATTTGACTTATTTCTGATTCTGATTTTAAATGAATTTAATTAAATTCTGATTCTGATTTTAAATAAATTCAGATTTTTTTTCAGGATTTTGTTAAGTCCAGTGAATATTCTAAAAAAAAAAAATTATTAAATTTTCAAAATGATTTTAAATAAATTCAGATTTTTCGAAGAATCTTATAAATCCAGTAACTATGTTTTTTAAAAAAAATTTGATTAGTTTGTCAAAATAATTTTAAGTAAAGTCAGAATTTTCAGGAACTTTTATAAATCAAGTAACTATGTTTTTAAATAAATTTAACAAAAAAGTCAAAACAATTTCAAATAAATTCTGATTTTTTAACAGGAATCTTATAAATTCAGTAATTTTTTTTAAATAAATTTAATTAAAATGTCAAGTGTCAACTGGTTTAATGATCCGGATTATTTAGAACAGGTTCCAATTAGCAATTCGGCCACATCTCTGATTCTGATTTTAAATAAATTCAGATTTTTTTCTAGGAATCTGTCAAGTACAGCTACTATTATTTTAGATAAATGTTATAGAAATTTCAAAATAATTTTAAATAAAATCTGTTTTTTTTTAACACGATTCTCATTATTCCAGTAACTTTTTTAAATAAATTTAATTAAAATGTCAAGTGTCTACTGGTTTCCTGATCCGGATTATTTAGAACAGGTTCCAATTGGCCATTTGGCCACACGACAGATTCTGATTTTAAATAAATTCTGATTTTTTCCAGGAATCTGTTAAGTCCAGTAACTATTTTAAGAAATAAATTTAATTAAAATTTCAAAATGATTTTAAATAAATTCTGATTTTTCGAAGAATCTTGTTAATCCAGTTACTATGTTTTTAAAATAAATGAAATTAAATTGTTAAAATAATTTTTAATTATTTCAGAATTTTGCAAGGAATTTTATAAATCCGGTGAATATGTATTTCTAAATAAATTTAATTAAAATGTCAAGTGTCCGCTGGTTTCCTGATCCAAATTATTTAGAACAGGTTCTCATTAGCCATTTGACAACATTTCGGAATCTGATATTAAATAAATTCATATGTTTTACAGGAATCTTATAAATCCAGTAACTATGTTTTAAAACAAATTTAATTATAATGTCAAAGAAATCATAAATAAATTCTGATTTTAAAACAGGAATCTTATAAATCCAGTATTTTTTTTTTAAATAAATTCAATTAAAATGTCAAGTGTCATCTGGTTTCCTTAACCGGATAATTTAGAACAGGTTCCCATTTGCCAAATTTATAAATCTGATTTTAAATAAATTCAGATTTATTTAAGGAATCCTGAAAATTTCTTAACTAAAATATTTGACATTATTTTAACAACATTTAAAACAGGTTCCGGTTGGCCACTTGACCAAATTTCTGATCTGATTTGTTTTCCAGGAATCTTGAACTTTGTCCACTGGTTCCCTGATCCGGAATATATAAACATGGTCCGGTTAGCCATTTGGCTACATCTCGGAATCTGATTTTGATGAAATTTAGATTAATTAAAAAAAAATAAACTTATTTTTTTTTATTTTAAATAAAACTGTCAAGTGTCCACTGGTTCCATGATCCGGAACATTTAGAATAGATTCCCGATGGCCACATTTCTGATTCTGGCTATAAATAAAATCAGATTTTTTTTTCAAGGAATTTTGAAATTCTGGTAACTTAAACAACTTTTAAATAAATTCAATAAAAATGTCATGTGACCACTGTTTCCCGGATCCGGGACAGTCAGAACAGGTTCCCATTGGCCCCTTGGCCATATTTTGAGATTCTGAAAATATAGAGTAGCAAAAAATGCTTCAACACCACATTTGATTTTCTAAATTGTCTGACACATAGGAACTTAGAAAAAAAAACTGCTTAAATGTTTTCTAGTTTCCGGATCCGGATAGGCCAGAACCGGTTCTCAATGGCCACATTTTCGATAAAACACCTTCAGATATGCTTGGACAAACCATTTTTTGAGTTTGTATTGATTGTTTGAAGCAATAGTATGTTTTTTTTCGCATAAAGAGCAACAAATTTCAAAATTTTGAAGATTTCGCACAATTTTGGCCAATAATCCGGATTTCCACCGGAACCGGTCACGGGAACCGACCAACGGGACCATATTTTGGGTTTTAATAACAATTTACCGTCCAATGACACCAGAAGCATCTAAAAAGACCTTATAAAACTTAAGTTACAGTGAAAACAAAATAAAAAATATTTTTTCGACGGGGGGTGATTCATAGCTAGGGTAACAATTAAGACATGGGCCAGGTTGCATTGTGTTCAGGAAGCCGATCCCTCGGGGAGTTTTTTGAATCGTTCTGCTAATAACAAAAAAATTTTTTTTGTTACGCTGTGTAATTTGCAACAATATCAAAAAAGTTTGCCTAAGGATCAACATTCTCAGATTTTAGTAGATAAATAGTAAACATAAAGATTATCGATATATTTAATATATTTAACATATTCAATGATGATTTCAAAATAAGTTGCAACTTTTTTTTATATTTGAAGTCAGTTTGAAATATTTTAAGCGCGACACTTTAAATTTTTTGAACAAAGTTATAAACAAAATGCGCATGTTTAGTTCCAAGTAATAGATTGTTATAATCGTTGGAAGAGTTATCCTGTAAGTGTTTTTTTTTGTTTTCGATTTCCATAAATAGTGATTATTATTTATATTTTTTTATGTACCTCGTTACTTTTTTCCTGAACATTGATTACCTTAAAACCACCAAGACATTAGCTATCGCGGTATAAGGTGACTCTGTCTGTACACCCAAACGAAAAATATATCTCAAAATCTGCAACAGTGAATTTGCTGCAGAAATTGTTATATTTTATTACATTTTTTGCAGCAAGCCCATAGATCATTTTTGCCCGCGTGTAAACACGTCAGCGATCTGCAGTTCTCACCAACACATAGAATGCTGGCGCGTCCCCGAGCAACAATCTAGAGAGAACATTATGTTCGCGCTCTGTCCCTCACCATTCATCAAGCGTCCATGGCGCGGTGGTAGCGTGTCGGATCAGCAACCTAGAAGTTGATGGTTCAATCCTCGTTCTGTTAAGGTTTTTTTTTCTGCAATACAATCAATCTGCCGTCGGTAATGTCGATAATTGTCGGTAACGGGCAAAAATGTCATACCCCTATATCGCAAAAAATGCATGAGGACAGTTTTCATGCAGATTCTGATATACTTTCATGCTGCCATGCATCAAAATCATGCGACCGCCGGTTGGGTGTACTTTTTTCAGAAAGAACTAGATTAAATTTGGTCAAATTTGAGTTTAAAGCAGGGGTGCCCAACCTTTTGGCCCTGTGGGCCAGATCTGATTTTTCTAAAGCAGAAGCGGGCCGGAACTAATGCTTTTTTTACCGGAAATAATGTTGGTGAAATTTAAAAAAAAACAGTAAACATGGTTTTCATCAAATTTATTTTAATAGGTTAATTCAAGTAAACAAATACATAATCAAGTGTTGCAAATAAGATTCAAAAACATTGTTTTGAAGAAAGAAATACAAAGATTACTTTCAAAGATGTGTTTATTTGATTTACTTTTATTTTGTTTTGGACAAAGCTGTACTGTAATTGTTTTTGTCGATTGAAATTGAATTTCCTGCCATCATTAACTTAGAAAAAAATATCAAAATTCCGTCGTTGCAAGTATTTATTCATGTTAGAAAAATCAACGAGACAAGATAAAATTAATTAAAACGAATTTTGGATTCGAATCTTTTCTACGAAAATACATTTTTTGCGTTGTTGTGCACCTTTATTCAAATATTTTACAAAACATTTAAATTTATTTAAAGACATGCAATTTAAAAAAAGTTTATACAAATATATATCTGATTCGTCATTCATCAAATTTCTTAGAACTATTGAAGATTATGAAAAAATGCTGTCTGATTTCTTAACTTCTTTAGATTGTTTTTAATTTGTTTAAATATTATTTTGAATATGATTAATTTGCCTATTTTCTAAGCTTTTTTCCAGCAAAACTTTACCATTGAAAAGATGCTCTGAAAAAAAAATAATCAAAATCCTCAAAAAAGAAACAATTGAATTAGAAATGAAAGCAGCCAAAACTTCAAGAAATTAGAATTCAGTGTCTTTTGAAATCTTTTTGCATATTTTTCAAGTTAAATAATTATTTCTTATAACATCAGTATTGAAATGATAAGAATCAAATTCAAACATGTGCATTAGGGTGGGTACGGATTTTGAAAAGTTCTCAGATCAAGTTCTGGTGTGGTTCCCCTTGTAGGACATATCCATTGGAACTCTCACGCCAAATTTCAGCTCATTTGGTTGAAAACTGGCTTGTCTCAAGCGAGTTCAAGTTTACATGGGATTTACTATGAAAAATTTTGAATTTTCGTTCATTCGCTCCTACAGGCCTGGGGAAAACATGTAGAAACTTCTAGGATGGCCAGAAATGAGCGGAATCGTCTGGAGAACAACTTTCCCTAAGAGACCAGGTCGTTTCGTTCAACCCCCATCGAGCTCAACGGCAATACATCCGGGGTTTTAGGAACCAACGGTTTTCCCCAGAAAAGCATCAAATTTTCCTTAGCATGCTATGAATGCTTGATGAACATCGTGACGCCACATGTCAAACAGCTACCACGTGATTGTAAAATTTGCACCATAACAGTTTTTTTCTTAATTGGAGGTTTAGAATACAGCTAAATAGTATCAGGATCACCATAAATGATAATTCTATAGTACAAAAAGTAATAAAAGGTAATTTTTTATAGGCGATGCTAGTCCACGTGGTAGCTGTTTAACATGTGGCGTCGCGGTGTTCATCAAGCATTCATAGCATGCTAAGGAAAATTTGACGCTTTTCTGGGGAAAACCGTTGGTTCCTAAAACCCCGGATGTATTGCCGTTGAGCTCGATGGGGGTTGAACGAATCGACCTGGTCTCTTAGGGAAAGTTGTTCTCCAGACGATTCCGCTCATTTCTGGCCATCCTAGAAGTTTCTACATGTTTTCCCCATACCTGTAGGAGTGAAAGAACGAAAATTCAAAATTTCCCATAGTAAATCCCATGTAAACTTGAACTCGCTTGAGACAAGCCAGTTTTCAACCAAATGAGCTGAAATTTGGCGTGAGAGTCCCTATGGGTATGCCCTACAAGGGGAACCACACCAGCACTTGATCTGAGAACTTTTCAAAATCCGTAACCACCCTAATGTGCATGCAACTTGAAAAAAAAACTATAAGAAGTTTTGTAAATTAATTTGTTTTATAGCAAATACTTAAAAATAAACATAATTTTTGTTGAATTTAAGCTAACTCCGACTCCGACTCCAACTCCGGGTAATCAGGAATTTTCGGCTCCGACTCCGACTCCGACTCCAGCTAATAAAATTTAGCCGACTCCGACTCCATCTGTTCGAGTTTTTACGACTCCGACTCCGACTCCGACTCCGACTCCAGGCTTCCCAAAAAGACCCGACTCCAGCGACTCCGGCTCCGACTCCGACTCCGACTCCACAGCCCTGTAAAAATAATGATTCCAGTCAAATTTGTTAGGGTTATTTTCTTGCTAGGCAAAAATCATTTTCTTCATAAAAATAAAATAATCAAATAATATTTGCATTTTTTGAACTGGACGTTAAACATTGATATTGTTTAAAAGATGTAAAAAAACAGTCTCAGTATAAAACTCATTCTACCTTTTCCATCAGCCTCCACACAATCCGTACAGTCATCCCACATATTCGGAACACCCACAAATTCGGAACACTTTTATGATAATTTGTCAATAGCATGCCAAAAGTAGCTCTTCTGTCGATCTTACTATTTTTAGAACCTTCATTTGGATATTCTCTTGCTATTTCACTAGTAAAAGTAGTACTTTTTGAACAAAAAACTTCATTCCAAGACTATTTTGTCCAGAGCAGCAAAACACTGCCTCCAAATGGCCTGTTTCATGATTGTGGAATGTTATTGTGTCTCCCACAATTGTGGAACACCTGAATTTAACTGATATTTTCACAAAAAAGTTATCAAACCATGTATAAACATCACTAAGCTAAAGTTTCATTGGTTTCAGTGTGTGAAGTCATTATTTGATATTAAATATGTACTCCTGGAAAGATCCAAAGTTTGTTTACATTCGTAAGAAAAAAGTGTTCCGAATTTGTGGATTTCAAGGGTCAAAGTAATTTTTCAAAAACATCATATACAAGTTATAATTTGTAAATGTTCGATACAGCATTCGAAAGATCGCAAGAAAAGCTTTCAAATGAAGGTAAAAGCGAGTCATTAAGTTCAATTATCGATTTGCTATGATTTTTTGAACATTGGCCGATCTGGAAACCGTTCCGAATATGTTGGATGACTGTACTCCGAAAAACCAGCTGAGCCGAATGACTTTGCAAAGTTTCTAAACTTTTGTTGCTGTTCTATTCAAAAAAAATCCAGCATTCTTACCGCGTTTCTTGAGCTGAAAAAAAAAACCTTTCCCAAACTTTTGTGCTACTGTTCCGCCAGAAGTGTGTGTGTGTGTGTGTGTTGGTTCACAGAACAGTTGTTCAACCTGAGAATCGACTCGTCACAATCGCACGCCGACCATCATCGAAGGTAATTTCCACGTGGAGAGGAACCAAATTTGATTGAATAACCGGCTGTTGGAGTTTTTTTTCCACTGCTGATTCCTTTTGGATCTATTTGAGGATTTGTTTGGCATTCACAGACTCAAATACACTGCTGGAAAAGAAAGGAAAAAACCGACATCTGATCATCAGACAAAGTTTTGCGGCGTTGGCGAGAGTGACTGAGAGAGAGAGAGAGAAAAGGAGAGTGAGATTGAGGGCTCTCTTTTTTTTGCCCAGAAGCCGCCACCAGCCCAGCCAGCTTGGCTTCTGTTTCGATTGTATCCTGATTGGAAGATAAGTTTTAATTGAGTTTTATTGTTTGGCCCCGAAGCCGATTGTTACTTGTGTTACACACTGACTGATGCTGCTGTGTTGGAATTGGTTCACACAATGCGCACAGCCAGCAGCAGTCGTGAGTGTGTGTGAGATAGATAAAGATAGGATGCTGATTTAGGAAATTAAACCGAAGTGGCTTTGCTTAGAAAATCATCCCGCGAACAATGACTTCTTTTGGGGCAGTTGGAAATTGGATTGGATGAATCGACTGTTTTCCTAGGCGTTTAGGAGGCGTTTTGAGGCGTTTAATACAAAACCTTGGAAAACAGGTGCACTTTGCTGAATAATGTGAAGTACACAAAGGATCGAGCTTCTTAGAAAAATCATATAATGTAAAAGAACATGGAAACTTGATTTGAACGAACAAAATTTCAATGCATTTTTAAAACGAGCCAAAATATTCTAAAACTCGCACAAACTTCTTAATATTTTAAGACTGTGATAAGGCCAATGCAAATATTTTTCAAAGTTTTTGGGCAAAAAAAATATAAAAATTAAAAGAACAAGCCATAGTTTCAGCATTTGCATGAAATAAAAAAAGATTTCAGCTTTAAAAAACTTTTTGCGGTACTATACAAAATATCCAAAAAATCATAAGATTTTTAAATTAACCCAAACATGCTAAAAAATATTTTAAACGCAGGAGAATGCATTTTTAATTGATTTCAGTCGATTGCACTTAAATTTTTGTGAAAATTTGAACGCTTTAGAAAAAAAAATATTTTTTTGCTCCCTGATTTTTCGGACCAACTTTGATGGGGGTAAACCAAAAACATATTGTTATTGCAATATGGGTATCAAATGATCAGTTTTTGCCTTCCTCACCTCAATGAGGAAAGGCTATAAAATCACCCGAAAAATGAACTTCTCTATTCGACCTCGTAGACCCACGTTCACGTATAACTATCGACTCAGAATCAAATTCTGAACAAATGTCTGTGCGTGTGTATGTCTGTAAGTCCGTGCACCGAAAAATATGCACACGATTATCTCCAGACTGGCTGAACCGATTTCGACCGTTTTGGTCTCATTTGATCCGTCTTGGGGTCCCACAAGACCCTAGTTAATATTATGAAGTTTAAAAAAGTACTTCAAAAGTTATGCTAAAAAAATTATTTTAGCTAAACTTCGGAAGATTGTAAAAAGGGTGTTTTTTTTAAGAAAACCCGTCATGCTATATATTGTTAGAAAGACCTTTCCAACGCGTTCAAAAGATTTTAAATCAGATAACCTCGTCAAAAGTTATGAGCACTTAAGTGTTATTTATACACTTTTTTGAGGCCGGATCTCAAATATTTTAATGAAAAAGTTGTCCGGATCTATCACGTGACTCATTGTTGGATAGGTAATCAAAAGACCTTTCCAACAAGCCCATAAAATTTAAGATCTGACAACCCTATGAAAAGTTATGAGTACTTGAGTGTTTTTAATACACTTTTTTTGAGGCCGGATCTCAGAAATTTTGATTGAAAATAAGTGTTTTTTATACACTTTTATTAGGCTGTGTATTGTATTCACTTTATAAATGCGAGAAAGGCACCAACTACCTAAAGGTGGATTAAGTAACGTTTTTTTCATACATTTTGAATTTTAATTTTTTTTTGAAACCACTCAAAATTTTTACAAAACTATTATTTTCGAAAAAAAATACTCAAAATTTCCGTTTTTACAATGTGGGTATAAAATTATCGGCATTTTTTCATGCATTTCGAATGTAATAACAACATTTTTTGGAAGTACTCAAACTTTTCACAAAACTACGAATCTTTGAAAAAAATCAGTTTTTACAATATACTTATTTACAATATACAGTTTTTACAAAATACTGTCACACGTAGAACTACGGTGGCTTGAGACATCTAGAGTTTCAAGGGCCTCAGTGGTACAATTTGCGGTGCGTCTCACTACTAATGAGGTGGTTGCGGTTTCAAGTCCCGTCGTCCCTTAGAAAAATCGGATACAAAGTAACAAATAATGAAAAAATCTCCAACATTTGATACCCACATTGTAAAAACCTGAAATTTTGAATATTTTTTTC
Organism: Culex pipiens pallens; assembly: GCF_016801865.2. Lineage (NCBI taxonomy): Eukaryota > Metazoa > Arthropoda > Insecta > Diptera > Culicidae > Culex > Culex pipiens. The sequence goes on along the minus strand of NC_068938.1, from coordinate 183,447,342 downwards.
GAAAATACCTAGTTTTGTGATAATTTCGGTATTTTCACAAATTTGTGTTATAACTTTAAAAAACCCGATATTTGATGCCTGTCTTGTGAAAAACGGAAATTATGTGTATTTTTTCAAAAATACGTAGTTTTGTGAATATTTGGAGTATTTTCAAAAAATGTTGTTATTTTGTTCGAAATGTATGAAAAAATCCCAATCACTTGATACCTATATTATAAAAACTAGAATTCTGAGTTTTTTTTAAATACGTAGTTTTGTGAATTTATTGAGTATTTTCAAAAAATGTTGTTATGATATTCGAAATGTATAAAAAAAAAACCCCGATCGTTTGATACCCATATTGTATAAACTGAAATTTTGAGAATTTTTTCGAATATACGTAGTTTTGTGAAAATTTTGAGTATTTTCAAAAAATGTTGTTATTACATTCAAATGAATGAAAAAGTCCCGATCGTTTGAAACCCACATTGTAAAAACGGAAATTTCGAGTATTTTTTTTTCATAATTGTTTGATGTTTGCATGATTTTTCATACGATTAAAGCCAATGTCTCCCATACAGCCAAAATCCCATAAGCTCTGTGCCTCGGTTAAACTGGACCGTGCTTAACCGAGGCAGCTGAACAAACCAAAACCGGAGCAGCGCAAACCCGAGGCATAACTGTATCTATTTTTTTAAAAGTGTATTTTTTTCTGAGCAATACATAAACGAACTTACAAATATTCAAAAAAAAATCTGTCTGGATACTTGTAATCATCATATAGCTTTTAAACAAGGTACAATCATAATTTTAATTAACAAAAATGTTTTCTTTTTTTTTACTTTTTTTATACTTTGTATACAAAATTAAGAAAAAAAAAATCAAAAAAAATTTCGAACAACGATAATTCAAATAAAATTAGTGAGTAAAAAAATCATCATGTTTTTTAATGAACATAAAAAACCGCTCTAAATTTTCAGTTCAAGCCAACTTCAGTAAAGTTGTAAGTTATAGTTGTAGTTATAGTTTTTATTAACAGAACTCAATTTTGGAAAACTTTAGCTAAACTTTTAATCCATAAAGAAGTATTGACAAACATTTTGCCGCCGATTTTTGGACTTCATAGTGGTTTTGGAAGACGTTGAAATTTTAGTCAACATTTGTTTGGCTTCAGTTTTCAATGTAAATTCTATGCCCATGATTGTAAATTCCCAAAAAAAAAAAAATTTTCCACACGGTCCAGAAATTTCTAACAAAATTGTCTAAGAGACCAGAGCAACCAGAAGTCCAATCTACAATGACACGGAGAATAATGAGTTTCCAAAATTGTGAACAAGCGTGACGACATTGGGAACTAGAGAATGTGTTCAAGTTTTTTATCCAGATTTTTTTTTAGGTTATTAGGATCTTGGTTCATTTTAATTCTCACATATTTGTTTATTTTTATACAACTCTATTTTTAACTTATTTGGTTATTTAATTTAAGAAATTTAAAAAATATTGTTACAGTTAGAAATCATCAAGTTTTTTTTTATTTTAAGCTCAACATTAAAATATGGCAAAATCCAAACCACTTCGCTGGCGACAGACTGTCTGGCAGAACCACCTTCGTTCAATACATTTCCTACCTGTACCAGAACCTCGCAACAGCCAGTGGAGTCCCTAATTTGCATGATCGGCTTTCCGGTGAGTTCACTCTCCTTCCTTCGTGTGCCAACTTGGCTCCGATCTGGCTACCAACCGTCGACGGCTGCACGGAACCTCCAGATGTCCAACTCTCGTTCGATTCTCCAGAATCAGATAAGCTGCCGTAGGTGCGTAAGCCTTTCCCGATCACTGAAGAAGATTACAAGACGATTAACCGGGAGAGAGTTTCAGCGCAGATGCTGCTGCAGAACTTCGGGGGCCAACGGCCTATGAGGGCCCTAATCTTCAAACTAAAGGATTACAAGCGATAAATAATGAAGCCAAAATAAAAATAACACAGAGTAGATTCAGTTCTCCTTTTTTTTCGGACAACGAACGAGCAAATCTGGCCTGAAAGGGAAAAATTGACAATGGCGAAAGGATTATGGCAGAAGGAGGATCAGCAACTTAGGCAAAGAGACATAGTGAGTGAGAGGGAAAAAACGGGAGAAAAAGCTCCAAAAGCACACAAAAACTAGCTGGAGAATGGCGATAATGGAAAATGAAAATAAATAAGCAAAAAGAGAAAGAGTCCGAGAGAGGTGAAAAGAGTGGCTGAGCGGATTTGGTCCATTCAACAGGGTTGTGGAGAATGGGGAGAACCTAATTAAAAACAAATAATTCCCACAAACTGTCATCAATAAGCCTTGCCCTGGAGCAACCTCAGCAACAGTTGCATTCACCAGACAGAAGAGAAGAGCTGGTCAGTTCGCACGAACTGTCAACTTGTGAGTGTATGGAGCACAAACCGATTAGCCAAATGTAATCGCTGCTAAGCCCTTTTCGGTTTCTACGACAGTGACGTCGTCCAGTTCAGTCCGGTCTGCTATCGCTGATGACTCGGATTGTGGTCACCTACACACATGGCGGTTGGACACGACGATGCCGACACAATCCCTGGAACAGGTGGTCGAAAGTTTCAAGGGTAAAAAAGTCGGCGTCCTTTTCTGTCGGATTTGCTGTGGTTGAAGAAAAGGCCTAATTTTGAGGGACCCTTTTGTTTACGCTTGCATTAATTAGGATTGTCGTGCCGGATTTAGCACGCTTCGGGGAAGGATTACAATGGAAGGGCATTGTGGGTGGTAGTTCTTTTTTATATAATACTGTTTTTTTTTGTACATAGTTGACCGTCTTGAAAAAACTGCTGTTCACATTGAAGCCTTTGAATATATTCCTATAAATTAATAATTCGTCAGTTGTGTGCTATCTTGTGAAAACGACCATTTAGTACTTTTCGAGAAAATCGATTTTTAAAGTTTGTTGATAAATAATTTCAAAAATATGAATGATAGAGCCAAACTTTTTGAAGCAATCGGTTAGTATACTATCGCTTAACAAACGCTTAAAAGATACAGTAAATAATGTAAACAAAAACCTGAAAAGCACGTGTCACAAGTGTGTTTCGAAAGTAAAATTGTACAATGTGTCACAAGTGTGCACAGAATTCTCATACAAACTATAATAAGCTCAAATCAATGGTTTAATCTACTTAATCAGTATATTTTTATAAACAAAAGGTTGCATTGCCTTTAGAAAGTATGTGTGTACATAAATTTGAGAAACAAGAAAATTTTTCCACATTTTCCAAACAACATGTATGACGTGTCACAGTTGTGCACAATCATTTTGATGATAAATTTATCTATGTCACAAGTGTGTATTGCAATATCCGGGAAACGGAAGCGAGTTTCCAAAGTCGGGTTAAAGCATCTTGTAGTGTTTGTTAAGTATAGCAAAACGTTATCATTAACTCATTTTCGACCAAAATGGTCTATGTCACAAGATAGCACACAGCTGACGAATTATTGAAAATCTATATAATCGTACAAGATTTTTGTTCTTGCCACTATTTGTTACTAGCTTCTTTATTTAAAGAACCTATGCGGATATGATCCTCGATCAAAACCAGTCGATAGCTTGCTTGTTACAGCGTTAGACCCACAGTTCTTAACAAAGGTTTATAAATGCAGGGGAATGCATTTTTAAATGTTTTCAGCAGTTTACTAAAAATATCGTTAGAATTGTGAAGTATTTTAAAATTATATTTGTTTGGCCCACTGATTTTTCGGTCCGATTTTGAACTTTGAAAAATATTTGCAACAGCCTGAACAGACTAACATATCAAAAGGCCAAATATTAAATATGACACCCTAAAAAATAAAATATTGTTTTCGAAGAGATCGGAAAATTTCACGAATGTTTCACATTTTAACATTGTAAATCGGACCATCAATTTACCTTTTTGCCTTCCTCACTGAGGTAAGGCTATAATCCTGCTCTAAAAATGAACTTTCTATTAAAAGCTCTTAGACCCACCTTCATGTATACATATCTACTCAGGATCAAAAACTGAACAAATGTCTCTGTGTGTGTATGTGTGTGTGTATGTGTGTGTGTATGTATGTATGTGACCAAAATTCTCACTGAGTTTTCTCAGCACTGGCTGAACCGATTTTGATCGAACCAAATGCATTCGACTTGGTTTAGGGTCCCATACATCGCTATTGAATTGTTTGAAGTTTCGATAAGTAGTTCAAAAGTTATGCATAAAATGTTTTTTCACAAATACCCGGATCTCAATTATATGCATGTAAACGATGTACGGATCCATCATCCGACCCATCGTTGATTAGGTTATTGAAAGGCCTTTCCAATGAGTCCAAGACATTGAAGATCTGGCAACCCTGTCTCGAGTTATGACCACTTAAGTGATATTTATGTTCTTTTTTGAAGCCGGATCTCACTTAAATGTATGTAAACTACGTCCGGATCCAGCATCCGACCCATCGTTGGTAAGGTTATTGAAAGGCCTTTCCAATGAGTCCAAGACATTGAAGATCTGGCAACCCTGTCTCGAGTTATGACCACTTAAGTGATATTTATGTTCTTTTTTGAAGCCGGATCTCACTTAAATGTATGTAAACTATGTCCGGATCCATCATCCGACCCATCGTTGGTTAGGTAATTGAAAGACATTTCCAATGAGTCCAAGACATTGAAAATCTGGCAACCCTGTCTCGAGTTATGACCACATAAGTTATACATTGTGTTATTTTTTTCTGGATCTAAAAAAATGATGAAACCACTCATATACCCATTTTTGGTAAAAAGTGAGGAAGGCATCAACCACAAAGGTGGATTAAGTTAGTTTTTTTTTTCAAACTTTGCATGACGACTTTTGGATTGTTAGTCCAACTGCATACCAGCGATTCCACCGAGACAGGACCCAGGGAGACGACTCCTGCACCTGGACTGAGCTATCGACCTAACCTTTTTAGGTTAGTCCGGGGCCAACATTTACTTTCCGTCCGACGGAAGGCGTGATCAGACAAATCTCGTCTCGAAAAATGTCACCGGGACCTTCTGGGATCAAACCCAGGCCGACTGGGTGAGAGGCAACCACGCTTACCCCTACACCACGGGTCCCGGTTATTTTTAATTGACAGTCCCAAATTTGTATGGAAAATTGTGTGGACAAATTAATGATGCAAAATGACTTCTTTAGGCAAACCGAAGGCATCATAAAATGTTTCAGCCGGATTAAAAAATACAAAAAAAAATAAAAAAGACCGATTTCGTTTGCTCAGAAAACACAATAGCTTATAGGTCATTTTCAAAAAAAAAGTCTGGAATTCTTCTTTTTCAATTTTTTAAATAGTGTCCATGATTGTCCGTTCCTAAATATCTATATAAATATTTTTTTTTTGAAAGGTTCAGGAAATTTCCAATGAAATTGCTTCAAGGCATTGTAAATTGGACCTCTGGTTTCTGAAGTACAGCGAATAAAGGAAACATAATTAAGAAAATTGATGGGGGTAATTCTCCGCCAACTCACACAGCAGTTGCCCCAACCCCTCTTCTTTTTTTGCGAAACTTCGTCCTAAGGGGTAACTTTTGTCCCTGATCACGAATCCGAGGTCCGTTTTTTTGATATCTCGTGACGGAGGGGCGGTACGACCCCTTTCATTTTTGAACATGCGAAAAAAGAGATGTTTTTCAATAATTTGCAGCCTGAAACGGTGATGAGATAGAAATTTGGTGAATTCCGAAAAAAACGTATTTTTCATCGAAAAAAAAACACTAAAAAAGTTTTAAAAATTCTCCCATTTTCCGTTACTCGACTGTAACATTTTTTGGAACATGTCATTTTATGGGAAATTTAATGCTCTTTTCGAAGATATATTGACCCAGAAGGGTCATTTTTCCATTTAGAACAAAATTTTTCATTTTAAAATTTTGTGTTTTTTCTAACTTTGCAGGATTATTTTTAAGAGTGTAACAATGTTCTACAAAGTTGTAGTGCAGACAATTACAAAAAATTTATATATAGACATAAGGGGTTTGTTAATAATCATCACAAGTTATCGCGATTTTACGAAAAAAAGTTTTGAAAAAGTTGGTCGTCATCGATCATGGCCGTTCATGGTCACCCGCGACAGACACGGACGACGAAACAAAGAGAAACGCAAAAAGTAACTTTTTCAAAACTATTTTTCGTAAAATCGTGAAAACTCGTGATGTTTATAAGCAAACTCCTTATGTATGTATATCAAAATTTGTGTAATTGTCTGCTCTACAACTTTATAGAACATTGTTACACTCTAAAAAATAACCCTGCAAAGTTAGAAAAAACACGAAATTTTAAAAAGAAAAAAAATTGTTCTAAATGAAAAAATGACCCTTCTGGGTCAATGTAGATTCAAAAAGAACATTAAATTTCCCATAAAATGACATGTTCCAAAATTTTTTACAGTCGAGTAACGGAAAATGGGAGAATTTTAAAACTTTTTTAGTGTTTTTTTCGATGAAAAATACGTTTTTTCGAAATTCTGAGTACACCATCAAATCAGGCGTCTAATTTTACATAAAAGTCCCTTTGACTCCAAATTTCTATCTCATCACCGTTTCAGGCTGCAAATTATTGAAAAACACCTCTTTTTTCGCATGTTCAAAAATGGAAGGGGTCGTACCGCCCCTCCGTCACGAGATATCAAAAAACGGACCGCGGATTCGTGATCAGGGACAAAAGTTACCCCTTAGGACAAAGTTTCACGCAAATCGAAGAGGGGTCGGGGCAACTTTTTCCGATTTCGTGTGAGTTGGTAGAGAATTACCCAAATATGTTTTTCAAACATGTGCACTAAATTAAAAAAAATGAATAACTGCGACTATTTTCCAAAAAGTTATCTAAAAATGGCTTGAACTAAAAATCGGTGCTCTTTATCAAAATTTCACTAAAGACCCCCTAGTTTGCTAATTTGATTTTACATCGCAAAATAATGTTGAAAAATGTTTGCGACCAATATTTCGAATTTTGAAAAATATCAGTATTGGTTCAAAAATTCAAAACTCGGTCACAGATTTTTTGCACTACCTGTAAATCAAGTTGCCATTTGATGTCCCCGAAAACATTTTGAAAAATAAAAATAGTTGTTTTTGCAAATTAATTTTAAGTGACAAAAAGTCAAATTAAAATCATTTTTTTTTGCCTATCATTTTTTCCTTACCTACAACTTTGCCAAAGACACCAAATTGATCAAAAATCAAAATCAAAGATTTTTGAATTTTCATACATTATTTTTGTATTGACTGCCCCAAATTTGTATGGAAAATTGTATGCACAATTTAATGATGCAAAATGGCTTCTTTAGCTTACAGGTCTTTTCAAAAACCCGATTTAATATCACCAAAGGTGAAATAGAGCCTTTCTCACAAAATTATGAAACTCCGACAAATATATTGGTGCAATTCATTTTTCAGAAACATAATGATACCACCCAGTGAGAATTTGACCTAAAACTTCGAATCTTTTTAGGCTAAACCTTGAATGCCATTTTTTTAAATTTCAGATTTTCAGGTACATTATGGGTCGCAAGATAATTAACATGATAATATACAATTTTTTAAAAAGTGTCCATGATTGTCCGTTCCTAAATATATTGTTGAATGAAATTTCCAATAAAATTGCTTCAAGGCATTGTAAATTGGAATTCTGGTTGCTGAAGTACAGCTAATAAAAGAAAAATAATCAAGAAAATTGACTATTTTTAAGTCTCATCGAAACATTCCCACCTTTTCTAATGCCACATCTCAGCAAATATTGGTCCAATTTACAATGATACAAATTGAAACATTTGTGAAATATTGTTAAAACATTTTTAAAATTTCAAGACTAAACTTAAAAAATTGAAAACACGATTTTCAAAATACTTTTTATGAAATCTTTTAACTGTATGGCACATTTTATAGAATTAATTTCAAAACAAGAAAAATATTTTTCAAGCCTTATTTTTGCAACACATTCAACAGTTCAACCAAATCCAACCTCCTGATCCCCACTCTCCACATTCCAAAAGCGCTCCCCGTCCCAGCACCAGAACTGGTCCACAATTACCGAACAATGCCAAATAAAGCACAAAACAACCTAGCAAATAAAAATGAAATATTTACGCAAATAAATTTGCATTATCAATTCGCATGTGACAAAATATTATAAACTGCCTTTATGCACAACACCTTCGCCCTGGCACTGGTTCCCCGTACCACGTGAACTCCACGCACCAGAAAACGCACCTCGGGACTCCAACCTCCGGAACGACCGTGCCCTGGTCAGCTGCTGCCGTTTCGGGTCCAATTGATTCCGCAGCAAGCGATGTGATGGTGGTGGTCTCGGACACTTTACCTCGCGGATTTCTCGCGGTTGTGAAAATTTATTACACGATTTTATGGACCTTGGTCCTCCTTCGGTTGAGAGGGACCTCTCAACAACGGGCGGCTGCCGTAACGGCCTTCCCGTGAGCTGATTTCTGGACATCGGCAGATTATTTATCTGTTTGCAATTTTTTTTCCTGATTATCCTGCGTTACTGTTCTTGAATGTTGTTTTGAGATATTGTATAATTTTTTGAAGCAATCAATTTTTTAGCTTATTCCTACTCAAAATCCTAATTTTCATGATTCATAAATTAAGAAAGGTAAACTTAACCTTTTAGGTGAATAACTCACCTCCGGTTAAACCAGTTCTCGGCCAGCTTTTCGTTCCAACTCCAAGCCAACAAGCCGAGAAGGTGTGAAAGCCCCCGAGAGCCACCACCTTTTTCGTCTGCGCGGTTCGTCTCGATTGTGGAAAATATTTGTTTTTCATACACTGCAAAGTGAGCATAATTCGTTTTATTTATGTTCGATGTTATGATTTGTGGCAGTCGGGCCGGGCGGGGTCCTGAGGTCGGCCGAAAGTATTTCGACCTAATTGGAAGATAATCGGTGGAGAATGCAGAATGGAATTCGGGACTGTCACGGGGGGACCCCGGTTTTTTTTCGACACTGATGTGGAGGGGAGACCTTAATCCCTGGACAATGGTTTTTGGTTGGAGAAATTATGAAATGTTGAGGCTTTTGAATTACATATTTAAATTTGGAAAAAGTTTTCATATTATACTTTTGAATCAAACCAAATCAAACAAACCATCAAAAATAATCAATGAAATGACAGATAATCCGTTTATTTTTTTTCTGGAAATCGAGAACAAAATTTCAATTTCAAAGTAGATAACAGAGTTCTGAAGTTCCTTTCAGCAGTGTGTTAAATCTCAATCCATTTTGGAACGATTATTGCTGATATGTAGGGGAGAGTAGGGAGACTTGATCCCCTTTTTTTGTATCGCACATAACTCTGTCAATTTCTCACAAAACTATAAACTTTTTGCATGAATTGAAAGCTTAAACATTCATATTTGTTTGGCTAGTAAGGGTATTTCATCAGATTAACTCTTCGAATCATGCCAAGCGTTTTAAAAAAATATTTTAAACGGGCATTTTAAAAATGTAAGGGGTAACTTGATCCCCCTTCAACATTTTGAAGAAACCTTAAGCAAAAAGTTTCTTATTCATCCAAACTTATAATGTTCTATAAGTTACAGCAATTTCACATAAAACCTGTACGTTTGTGTTCAAAATATAACATGTTTAGTATGTAAAATATTTAAAAACTTAAAATATTATTTTTTAGACCGAAATTAAGCATGTTTATAAAAGCTGGATATTTTTGTTTACAAAACTTTTGAAAAAAGCTTCAAACTGCAGTAAGTTATTTATAACTATACTAAAGGAAACTATATATGAAAACCCAGCCCAATTAATTAATCTTGAAGCTGATTCCAGTGCCACAGTGTTCGGAATGGCAAAATTGAGTGGAATAAATTGATAACTCCTTTATTTGACGTCCTAGGCAAATGGTGTCTTCGGAAGAGTTGTTTTACTTGATAAGGGCTATCTTTTGAAGTTATTGTCATACTGGGTGAAGACCTTCCAGGGTGTCAACCAAAAACTAACTTTGTTGGATGACGTTATAGGGCTTTGGTGTCTTCGGCAAAGTTGTAGAGGAGAAAATTTCATAAAGTTTGTGGAAAGTGCCAAATTTGTAGCTCTTAATCTACTCGAGATGGTTCAAAAAAGCACTTTTTTGGTGATAACTCAAAATGTTAGCATTTTAGCGGCCTACTATGTTCTGAAGAGTTGTTTATGACATAAAGTTACACATCTTTGCTGAAGACAGCAAAACTTTTTAAACCTTTATTGAGGAGTTATTGCCATTTTAAAGTGATTTTGAGTCTATTTTCAAGTTGCTATGTTTTCAAAATGGCGCATTTTGGCGAAAAACCGAACACAATGTATTTTCCAAAAAAATCGATCAATTTACCCTTCAATGTACCGATTATCACCACGATTTCAATAAGATTACGCTTAAAAATTATAAACAAATTAATTAAAACCCGTCAAATTCAAATTGAGATATCTAAAAATAGACACCGATAGACACGGAGATATTTTCAAGATATGTAGTTGAAAGTGTGTACGTTCAGGTGCATTGTTCGGTTTTGTGCCAAAATGCGCCATTTTAAAAACATAGCAACTTGAAAATAGGCTCAAAATCACTTAAAAATGGTAATAACTCCTCAATGAAGGCTCAAAAAATTTTGCTGTCTTCGGCAAAGATGTGTAACTTTATGTCATAAACAACTCTTTAGAACATAGTAGGCCGCTAAAATGCTAACATTTTGAGTTATCACCAAAAGAGTGCTTTTTTGGACCATTTTTGCAAAAATGGCGTATATCTCGAGTAGATTAAGAGCTACAAATTTGGCGCTTTTGACAAACTTTCATGAAATTTTCTCCTCTGCAACTTTGCCGAAGACACCAAAGCCCTACAACGTCATCCAAGAAAGTTAGTTTTTGGTTGACACCCTGGAAGGTAGTCACCCTGTATGAAAATAACTTTAAAAGATAGCCCTTATCAAGTAAAACAACTCTTCCGAAGACACCATTTGGCTAGGACGTCAAATAAAGGAGTTATCAATTTATTCCACTCAATTTTGCAATTCCGAACACTGTGCAGTGACTGTAAAAATGCAGGGATCAAGTCTCCCTAAACGCACTTTTTTAAACAATTGATTGTAAAAATAGTATGACGATAAATTTAACATCAAATGCGTAAGGGTTTTGGAGTTGATAAGTTTATCAAACAATTCATGTATGAAAAATATATTTGTGAATAATTTTTGAGTGTTTTCTATACATATCAAAACAAAGAAAAAAAGATCTCTTGGAAGTTTTTTGCAGCACGTTTCAGGAAAATGTGTGTAACTCAATCTGAACATTTTTTTATTTTTTTTTTCTTTGTTTTCTACTATGAGTTTTAGTTAATTTCGCACAACTTTCTAGAACAAAGCTAATTGTTTTACCCACATGCTGACGAGATACAGGTGTCCCCGGGGATCAAGTCTCCCCACTCTCCCCTAACTAAGAGATTATCAAGAGCTGTTTTCAAAATAGTTTCATATGTCAAAAAGATTTGAATATTTGTTAATTCCGCACTGAGGAAGTGTATTTCTGATTTCATTGATAAGTTCATGGTCAGAATAACTAGACTCGTATTTTTTTGTTCAACCATTAGGGTGACCAACGCTGTGCTAGGGTGGACCCAAAAGTGATCGTTTTCGATGATTGTTGTAAAAATCACATTTTAAAAAAAATCATGGCTCCAAACCGTTTCAACCAAGTTTAGTTAGTTAGTTGAGCTTTTAATTAAAAAATAGTAACAAGTCTCAAAAATTCTGCCTAACATTTCAAAAGTTGTTTTCAAACTTGAAATGGCGTTTTGACTGTGTCTAGACCAAGGAGCCTATGTCTGAAAATATTTTTATTGAATTCCTCGGGAAATTTTAAATATGCTATCAAAAAATGGAACTGTTTTTAAATAAAAACTGAGTTTTTCGACTCGCCACGCGCAATAAGGGACCATCCATAAACCACGTGGACACTTTTTTGAGAATCTGTAACCCCCCCCCCCCCTCGTCCATTGTCCATACAAAAAAAACTTTTTTGTATGGATCGTGGACAATCGCAAAGTAGGTAGATTTTTAACATTGTTGATGAATCTCGCACAGACCAATTGGTTGCCACTTTTGAAGCTCATTTCATATTCCCGAGATAATTTCATCACAAAAACAGGCATGTACTCATCTAATGTTGTCGGTTTAGTATTTTTGTCGGAGATATACAATCAAAAATACTAGTTTTTCTTAAATTCCCGATCAATGAAAAATTGCTGATTTGCAATCAAGACACATTTACTTCGAGTTCCAGATACTCTTTTAAGCTAATTATTTCAACTTTCATATCTAAGCTAAACTTTTAATTAACATCATTTTAGGTCTTAAAAAAGCCTTTAACAGAAAGGCAATCGATTTTTATATATTTAAACATAGTTTTACTTGTGGGAATATACTCCAGCCTATAAATAAGATAGCCTATTGAAATTCATCTAAAACACAGATTTGACATTTATTATGCTTTTATTTAAAGATAATTGATTAAACAAGATGAGGTCCAAGACTTCACAACGTTCACGATATAAAAAAAACAAATGACAAAGAAAACATGTTTGTGATCTTTACAGATACTTTTCAGTTTGATAAAATACTTGACCATCACGTGTTATACTTTTATCAACTTTATTTTTATAAATCAGATAACGATGATAATCCTAAATTTACTCCAGACTCTGACTCCTAAGCAACCTTCAAAAATAAAAAAAAAAAAAATATCTGCACCCAATATTATAAATTAGCCTATTCCAGTCTCCATTAAAAAAAAAGATTTTCAAAGATCTGCTGAAAAAAAGTGATTATTGTATACTCGTTACAGGCCAAAACAGACCGCTCATTTTGCTCAATGAGCAAAAAATGAGCGCGAGCGCGAGCGATAAGCATTTTTGCTCAAAAAGTTATGAGCAAACATAAGCAGAAGCAAACGTGAGCCAGTTCGCGTAGCGCTCCTCTTCACGAATGAGCTCAAAATCGCAACACTGGTACGGGTCGACACCGATAAAAATATTTTCAGACATAGGCTCTTTGGTCCAGACACGATCAAAACGCCATATCAAGCTTTCATACGACTTTTCCAAATGTAAGGGGTTGATTTTTGAGACCCGTAACTATTTTTTTCTTGAATTTGTCATTTGGACGCAAATGCTGCTGAAATTATTTGAAGCGGCTTTTCAGAAACCGCTTCATGCTTCCCCTCGAGTTGAGTCTGCGCAAAAATTGTGTTGGTCGGTGTTATTTAACATAGAATCTCAAAGTATTACTAAACGTCAAAATTTTGATATTTTGGCTCAATTCTGAAAGAAGAATTAGATTGGCGGGAGAAATCACATGGAAAAACATATTGTTGGACAATTTTCGAATTTTCTTAGGGCCGAATGCTGATACAACTTATCTCAGTCCCGGATATTAGGTGGTGATAGCCCTCGCGCTGCTTCCAACGACCCGTTTCAGGATGACAGAGCTCCTTGCGGTCCAATTCCGAAGTCGCTGAGCATTGTTCAGCCACGCCTAAACATAGGGGGATGGCGTCGCTATTTTTAGACCACGTTTTCCACTTTTTCTCATCGAAACCGACTACTTTATCGACTTAATTTTGCTGGGCGAGATAGGACGCTGTCTATTTTTAGACGATGACTCAGCACTTTTCCACTCTTGCACCTCAAAAAACCAGGTGGCAGCACGATGTAACGCCACGTCCCTATAGAAGCAGGCATCTGAAGGAAACTCGTTCTATATTTAGACTTCCAATCCCGTCAGGCAAATCAGGGATCAGCGCGTATTTAATATGAGAAGATAACATGGTTCAACATTACGGATCTATTCACTGCTGGTGTGTAAATCTTCTGATGGCCGACTGCTTAGCGTCCCAGACCACCAATCCTAAGGTGTGAGTTCGAATCCCACCTGGATTCATTTTCGTTTTTGTTCATATTCAATGTTCAAATTCCTGATTCCAAATTTCAAAGGTACCGACCGGGATTTGATCCCTGAACCTTCAGCTTGTGAGGCAGAAGCCGTAACCATTAAGCCACGGAGCCGGTAGGGTAGTTCTACATACTTTTCCCTTAAAAATCTGACCTTTTCAAGTAAAGATATCGTGAGTTTAAAGAAAAATAAGACATTTTTCAATTTTTGTAGTGCTAGATCTTCCCCTTTGAATGTAGTCTGAAGCATAAATTCTGGCTTACACATTTTAGAGAACTTTGATTATTAAAATTACATTTTTATTCGTTTTAAAAAATCAAATTTATTTGTTTTCATAATCTAAAAGGGCTCAGCCTACCAGACATGCATCAGCACTAAGAGCTCTTCTTAACGGCACTCAGCTTGTTCTAGATGGCATTTACGTTTAAAGTAATGTTATGCTTGTTGCCAGTTAAAAACGTATTGTTTTTAGCTTGAATAATGTGTAGAAAATATTGGTTCATTGGAAAAACCGATTTTAGGTATATTTTTATGTGGCTGAGCCTACTATTAAATTTTGTTGAACTAAACAACTTTTTTAATTAAACTGTGGTGTTGAACAAAACTCATCTAAATGCCTGCAAAACTGCCTAAACTGCATGGATTTCCCGAAAAATTTGTTAACGTAATGAAATCCAACCTAGAAATGATTTTTCAATAGATAAAAGTCATTCTTTAAAATAGTTTAGCATCGGCTAACTTTTTTGTCCGTTACTATCAACTTCCCAGAATCTTACAAAACAAACTGTACCGAATTGACTCTTATCTCCATCAGTAATAGCCTTAAAACAAACTCGCCTTCTCCGAGGTAAGTCCTCCATCAGGCATCAAATTTGACACGCAAAATCAGGTTTCGCAATCGGGTGCATTTTTTTTTTGTTGTTCATCGTCCAGGAACTTCTCAAACTTTACAAATCCGTTCAATCTTAATCCTTGTGTGACGCTCGTTGGAGAAACAAAGATTTGGCATAAAGGGAAGCACGCTAAAAAGAAGGAAAAAGGACACCTTCCCAGTTCGTGACAAAGAGTGGGAAAAATAAAATCTGAAACCTTTCGAAACAGAATGGGACTCCGTTACACAACACTTCTCGGAAGAACTTCTCGGGAAGAAATTTGCCGAGAATGTACCGTAAAACCAGTTCATTGATCAGTTTACCTAACTGAACCGAATTCTTCTCCCATAAAATATGAAGTTGTTCTGGGAGCTGTTTTATGCTCGATTCAGTATTTGCATATTCATCCCGGACAAAAAATCATGTTTGTGAAACCATCCTAAAATATGCGTATCAATTGAATTGCTTCATTTTTTTTGCAAAGAATCGAATCTTTAATCTATTCAAAACTTGAAAACCAACCAGAATTGGCCGTGTAATCCCCCGTGTAATGTAGTGAAATTCTTCAGGTGAGAAAACGTGGTTCATCAATATTGATTATGAGATCAAGTTTTTTTTTGCTTCTCCAAACTCCCAAGGGAGCAGACATTTGAGAAAGAAAGGAAAACTATTGTTGGCAAAGCATTGTGCGTAAATCGACTGTTACAAAATCCGTTTATGCGCGCAAAGTTCCTCTCGCATTTTTTTAAAGGCAACGCGAGTCAATGAAATTGGCGTATAATAAATGAATTAACTGTATCGATTTGCATATGTTCGGGTTTTGCGATGGGAAGTAGATTCTGTTGACGAGGGTTCGATCTGTATCAATTTCCATGCCTGTATGCGCAATATGGGAAGAATTTGCATGGCATGTTTTTGGAAGGTAAAATTGGTTTAAAAATTGTGGCAGATGGTTAATCGTGCTAAAATTTGCGTTTTATTGCTGTGACAATTAACTGATATGAACCAATGGATAATCGCTAAATTTAATTGCAGTTGGAAAAAGTTCAGCCCGAATTATCATTGAAAATCCTTTCAATAACTTGCCATAAATTAGACAATTGCCAATATTATATTAAACGAACACAACATTTGTTACTTAAAAATACATTCCTGTTCGAAATAAACCTCAACAATCAATCGTTAACTATTTAAAAATTTCTATATAATGTTTATCTACCTAAAACAAACAATTAATTGTATCAATTTTTTTATTTTGTATATTTAAACCCAGCATTTTTAAACATTTTTGAATAAAGTCTGGAAGACACACGAAAGTGTTGTCAAGCAATCAAGCTTGATTTCTTATTGACAGTGTTGTTATATATTCAAAATGCTTGACTTGTTGCAAAAGTTCACCAGTCCAAAAATGTTACGAATTGGAGTTCTAAACATCAATTCATCTTATTTCCCAAATTTGAATCACGTAGTTTAAGGACAATCCCATTTAAAAAAAAATATCGGGATTATATCTTAAAATGTATCATTTTCACTTTTTTACACCTGAGCAGTTCTCTCAGATTTCGGTCATTCGATTTTTTTTTTGTATTTTTTAATCCGACTGAAACTTTTTTGAGGCCTTCGGTATGCCCAAAGAAGCTATTTTGCATCATTAGTTTGTCCATATAATTTTCCATACAAATTTGGCAGCCGTCCATACAAAAACGATATATGAAAATTCAAAACCCTGTATCTTTTGAAGGAATTTTCTGATCGATTTGGTGTCTTCGACAAAGTTGTAGGTATGGATACGGACTAGATTGAAAAAAAATGATACGCGGTAAAAAATATTTGGTGATTTTTTATTCAACTTTTTGTCACTAAAACTAGATTTGAAAAAAAAAATAAAATTTGTTTCTTTTTTTATATGTTTTAGAGGACCAAGACTTACATTTGAAAAGGGCGTAATATTGAATATTTGGCCCTTTTGAAATGTCAGTCTTGATTTAAAAATTTTGAAAATATTTTTTTCGAAAAGATCGAAAAATTTCACGAATGTTTCATATTTTAACATTGTAAATCGGACCATTAGTTGCCGAGATATCGACGTTAGAAAATGGTGGGTTGTTTGGGTGAGACTTGGAAAACATCAATTTTCATGTTTTTAAACCTTTGCATGGCAATATCTCAGCAACTGAGGGTCGTATCAACAAAGTTCAAAAAAGCAAAATATAGAGAATTTCCTCAGCTCTTCAAAAATATTTTTTCAAAGGTTGGCAATTGAAAAATTAGGAAAAAATAAGTTGAAAAATTTTTGCGACCAATATTTTGATATTGTGAAAAAATCAGTATTGATTAAAAAATTCATAACTTGGTCAAAGATTTTTCGCACAACCTGGAAATTTCTGAAAAGTTGGCATTTGATGTCCTCTAAAACATATCAAAAAAATGAAAAGAATCAAAAATAGTGTTTTTTTTTTGCAAATCAAGTTTTAGTGACAAAAAGTTGAATAAAAAATCACCGAAATGTTTTTTACCGTGCATAATTTTTTTTCAGTGTAGTCCATATCCATACCTACAACTTTGCCGAAGACACCAAATCGCTCAAAAAATTCCTTCAAAAGATACAGATTTTTGAATTTTCACATATCATTTTTGTAGGGACAGCTGCCAAATTTGTATGGAAAATTATATGGACAAACTAATGATGCAAAATGGCTTCTTTGGGCATACCGAAGGCACCAAAAAAGTTTCAGCCGGATTAAAAAATACAAAAATTAAAATTCTAAAAAAAGGCCGATTTCGTAGAGAATTGCTCACCTTCAAAAATTATCCAACCGTCAAATCAACCTAAATACATTCAATTTATCTAAAAATGCTTCTTGCAGACAAGTTCACATAATATAAAAAACAGCAATAATCGTGATCGTAAGGATTTGTCAAATATGTTTTTTTTTCTAGAGTACCTGCAAACAGTGGCAAACGTTTCCCGATTAATCAATTTACTTTTTTCTCACGCAACCTCCCAGCAAAATTCAGTTAAAGCTGATTTCTTCTTGCTTTAATTAAAAATTCATATCTCACGGACAGTGCATAAATTGCAAAAAAAAAAAAGAAAATCTGAATCACCCCTTTCAGAAAAGGCTTACAAAACGAGATTCGATTCGTTTAAGTTTTTTTTATCTCGTGCAAAACCGATTTCCGCAACTTTCTTCCCTTATTAAACCGAACGCAACCCTGGCGGGGAGGCTAAGGGAAAAGTATGTCACCAGAGGAATGTCGCGAAGCATAAGAAATCATAAGTCACAAAAGGGAAAAAAGGTAAGGCAGAAAGAAAGAAAGAAAGCATGCAGAAACTTCGAACGACAATCGAATCAAGATTAAGATTCAATTTGAAAGGAATTGTTCATTTCGTTACAGATTTCCCGTTTCCGCCGATCTGAATGTCGCAAAGGGAGTTACCTACCTTTTTCCCTTGGTTTATGGAATTTGCTACAGTTTCCAAGATGCAGGCAGGCAAGCAAGCAAAAAAAAAAATCAGCATTAAACGCTCTAGTAATGGGGTGAAAATGTCTCTCGGGCCAAAATTGCGAACAAAAAGCACAAATTTAAATTATTTATGATGTCGCCCTGGACGCGCACGCCGTTCGCCAAATCAATATTTTTATGCTAACATTTTTATGAGGGTTAAATGCGCGAAAAAAGGAAAGGAGTAGCAGCGGCAGCAAACATTAAAATGTGAAACGGTTGCGAAACATAAAAGTTGCATTTGAACGCCCCAAAAAAGTAATGCATTTAAAAAAAAGAAATGTAGACCGATTTCATTTTGGGAGGCGTTTCACCCGTATGACAAAGTTTGCACAAAAGTTGAAAAAAAATCAGGGTGAAAGTGCTCGCGATCGAATAAAAAGGGGTTAAATTATTGATCACATATGCTAATTTCAATTTCATAAAAAAAGTTGCCTTTTGTTGACTGCAAACCGAAATCAGTTCGATCCCAATCTTTACAATTGTGCAACCCTTTCGGCTATGAAGGATGAAAAATGCAACAATTTGCGCGCTTTAGAATTGCAATTTAGGACAGTGGGATTTGGTTTTGTAAAATCTGGGCGTTTATCGATTTTATGGTTATTGCCACGCGGGGCAATGGGAGTGACACTGGTTTTTCGGGACCATTTTTCATTACTTAATTGAGTTGTAAAGAGCGATTTATGGATTTAAGTTACCAAAATTATGGCTCGAGAAACCGAAAAAAATGAAATTGTTACATTGCTGATAAGGATGAGTTGTTATATTTGTAGCTTCCTTAAATTTGTTATGAAAATAGGTTGATATATAAATGAATTTTCATTTGAAAAATTAAAAAAAATCGAGAAAATGCCACACAAAAAAATAGTCATCGCTACTTTAAAATGTGTCCTATAGAAAATGTTCTCAGCATTCCAATGCTTTAAAGAGCGAAATGTTTTGTGAACAAATGTCATCTGTGTGCTCTGATTTAGCTGATGAAATTTGCATTAAACATGCATAAAACCTTTCCTTACGGAAGCATCAACCAGATGCATGGATACAAAACATGTTTTAAAATCGAGAATGATCTTCACGTTACTGTTGAAACCTTCAGAAGTCCTTTGTTTTTATGATGACCAAATGATCATGGCCAAAGAATCAGCTATATCATTGCAGTATTATTTAAAAAACGTTTTTCAAATACCTTAATAATATTTTGTTCAAATAAAGTAGAGCGGTTGTTTTAGTTTTTTACTTTTGTTAAAATATTGAAAAAAATATTATTTTTTTGTATAAATATAGAAAAGCTGTTCGTGACAGTGTTTTGAACATTGTGAATTGAAAACACACCAATTTATTGCTACTTTTTAATGCATTTTCAACAGTAAAATATTTTATAAAGGATTATCTTTATTATAAACTCATGATAAATATTACTTTTAATGATTGTTTTCATTTTAAAACATGTTTTTTATCCATGTACCTCGTTAATGCTTGCGTAAGGAAATTTGATATTTATTCATAAAAATCAAATTATACCCAAAAAATCTCAAAATTGCACAATAGCACAGATATGATATTTGTACACTTAACTCATATAATAATCCAATTATGTTTGATAAAATTATGTTTGAATAAGGTTTCATTTCAAAACATATTACACATCTTAAAACACCGGTTGAAACTAAATTTTCAAAACGTTTAGCGATTTGCAATTTTCTACAGAGTTGTTTCTTGTCTTATTTCGCACATTTTTGTTCAAAATATTCCAATAAATAATTGATAATTTTTATACAAAAAGCTTAAAAAATAGATAACTTAGAAATTTCTCGATGAAACATTTCGCTCTATGAAGCATTGGAAAGCTGAGAAAATTTCCCTTAAGACACATTTTGAAGTAGCAATGACTATTTTTTTCTTAAAAGGTTGTTCTAGAAAACACGCCATTGCCAATGCTTGAGCATTGCTATTTTTTTTGGCTAATTTATATGTGAAAATAAAAATGTACAAAAGTTTTATTTTAAGGCAAATGATGATTTTATTTAACAAAGTATGAATAATTTAGAAAATGCAAAACAACTATTTCTCATAATGTATTATTATTTAAATTTATTTTGAATGACCAGTTTGTGTAGGAATTTGAACAGATTTTTTTTGGCAAATGGGCTTCTTTGGCCTATACATAATTATTCACAATTTTCCAAATTTTTGTTTTATTTTGATGAATCTTTGTTCATACATTTATTTTGTGAAAATGAGCAATCAGGATAAAAAAATCAAACAATCGTTAAATTTTAAACTTGTAAATTGAAACCTGTGAAGAAAAAGCTCAGTTTTTTTAAATAACTTATAGAGCAATTTTCTACGAAATCGGTCTTATTTTTTGAATTTTTATTTTTGTATTTTTTAATCCAACTGAAACTTTTTGGTGCCTTTGGTTTGCCCAAAGAAGCCATTTTGCATAATTCTTTGTCCATATAATTTTCCATACAAATTTGGCAGCTGTCAGTACAAAAACGATATATGATAATTCAAAAATCTTTATCTTTTGAAGGAATTTTCTGATCGATTTGGTGTCTTCGGCGAAGTTATAGGTATGGATATGAACTAAACTGAAAAAAATGATACTCGGTAAAAAATATCTGGTGATTTTTAATTTCATTTTTTTTCACTTAAACTTGATTTTCAAAAAAACACTATTTTTAATTTCTTTTATTTCTTGATATGTTTTAGAGGACATCAATTGTCAACTTTTCAGAAAATTCCAAAATGGGCAAAAAATCTTTATCCAAATTATGATTTTTTTAATCAATACTGATTTTTTCAAAAAATCGAAATATTGGTCGCAAACATTTTTCAACTTTATTTATCGATGTAAAATCAAATTTGCAATCAAAAAGTACTGCAGTGAAATTTTGATAAAGTGCACCGTTTTCAAGTTAAGGCCATTTTCAGGTGACTTTTTTGAAAATAGTCGCAGTTTTTCATTTTTAAAAATTAGTGCACATGTTTGCCCACATTTGAAAAAAAATATTTTTGAAAAGCTGAGAAAATTATCTATATTTTGATTGTTTATAATTTGTTGATACGACCCTCAGTTGCTGAGATATTGCCATGCGAAGGTTTAAATACATGAAAATTGATGTTTTTTAAGTCTCACCCAAACAACCCACCATTTTCTAACGTCGATAGATCGGCAACTAATGGTCCAATTTACAATGTTAAAATATGAAACATTCGTAAAATTTTCCGGTCTCTTCGAAAACAATATTTTCAAAAATTTTAATTCTAGACTAACATTTCAAAAGGTATTTGGCCCTTCAATATTATGCCCTTTTAAAATGATAGTTCTGGTTTAAAAATTTTGGTATCATTTTTTTCGAAAAGATCTAAAAATTTCACGAATGTTTCATAATTTAACATTGAAAATCGGACCATTAGTTGCTAAGATATCAACATTAGAAAACGGTGGGTTGTATGGGTGAGACTTAGAAAACATCATTTTTCATGTTTTTTAAACCATTGCATGGCAATATCTCAGCAACTGAGGGTCGTATCAACAAAGTTCAAAAAAGAAAAATCTAGAGAATTTTTCAAAAGTGGGCAAACATATGTACTAATTTAAAAAAAAAACTGCGACTATTTAAAAAAAAGGCCTAAATGGCCTGAACTTGAAAACGGTGCACTTTTTCAATTTATTTGATTTTACATCGAAAAATGAAGTTGAAATTTTTTTGCGATCATTATTTCGATTTTTTGAAAAAGTAAGTGTCGTCTAAATCATATCAAAAAATTAAAAAATTAAAAATAGTGTTTTTTTTTGCAAATCACGTTCTAGTGACAAAAAATTAAATAAAAAAACACCAACAAATTTTTTACCGTGTTTCATTTTTTTCAGTGTAGTCCATATCCATACCTAAAACTTTGCCGAAGACACCAAATCGATTAGAAAATTCCTTCAAAAGAAACAGATTTTTGAATTTTCATATATCGTTTTGTATGGACAACTGCCAAATTTGTATGGAAAATTATATAGACAAACTAATGATGCAAAATTGCTTCTTTGGGCATATCAAAGACACCAAAAAGTTTCAGTCGGATTAAAAAATACAAAAATAAAATCGAATGACCGAAATCTCAAAGAACTGCTCATAACATCTTTTTTTCATAGAACAAATCAGTACACATTTTAATTCTAATTTACCTTTCAATTGGTCATGTTCATCATCTGATTTGCTCACAACAAACACCCCAGGGAAAGATTGTGTCGCGTTGTGTCACCCGTTGTGTGCTATCAAATTAAACTGCGCTCTTGCGAGCAATTTTCTCCAGTCTGTCACTTTGGTGGGCTGGTCGAACCTCAATGATGGTCCAATGTGTTTGTATCCGTGCAAATTCCATTTTATGTCCTTCATTTAGTCTCGGCTGGAACGGTGTTTCAAACTGAAATGTTTTGAAAAACTTTAGAATTTATTTTAATATTTCAAAAAGGTAAAAAATTAATAGAAATGAACAAATTAAACATTTCATAATTACAAAATGTTGTGATAAGTTACATATTTCGAAGCACCGTGACAAGGTTACAGGAATGCTCCTCGCGAGGATCACCCAGCTTGTGGCTTTCTTCCCGATACTTCAGCGTTCCACACCAGCAGAAGAGAAAAGACCCGGGCAGTTTCCGCGCCCCACACATCAGGCTAATTCCAATTTATGGGCCAATATTACAGTTTTATTTTATTGACTTGATGGTCCATAGAAACATTGTTATATATCTTATTCACTTGTCGGATTAAGAAAATTGAGTATGGTTTATGTCTGTTTGGTCTGCTGGTCTCCAGCATCCATCCATCCATCGGGTTCCGTCCATCTTTCGTCCACTAAAAGACCATTTCAACCAAGCAAAGATCAATATCATCGATACCATTTTGATTCGATTCCTCGCCGGAGCAAATAGGATTAAGTCTCCCCTTCTTAAAGGGGAGGAGGGACTCCATGGCGGAACACCAGTAAGCCCACCAAGCAGAGCAGGAAAAATCATAATTTTATTGTGTTTACGATTGTTGTTTCTAGGATGATGAGTATTTTTATTTGTCGCAACGACGGCGGATTGATGTTTTCGGAGAGCAAACTCGACATAATACATCATCAGAGCAACTGTTATTGATACCCGGCGGCGTCGGCATCGACTTCGAAAAAAAGGTCTGCGTGGGGTCCGCACCTTAAGGGCAGGGTGTTCGTCTTTTTTTTTTTGCGAGGTTGTGAGTCTTGCCTCTGGCGGCTGTTTGCGTTTTATTGAGATACTAAAACACTGCTTATCGTAATGGTAAATAACCTGAGGAATTTGTTGAAAACGAGGTTCTTGGTGGTAAAACCTCCTGAAGGTAGAAGGTTCAGTAAATGTGATGTAATTGAGCAATATTAAGGCCAATTATGTGAGTAAAGAAAAGATTTATAAGGTTTAATGTTCAGTGCAGGTGAGATCATCATTGAAAGCTATGTTGAAATTAATAAAACTTCATGCATGCTTTGGAATCACACATGCATTTAGCGCTAAATTGAGTTAAAGACAAAGCGTTGCAACATTTGATCTTGAACTTGTTCACCATGCCTTGTCATTAGTGTGTCTCAAAAAAAAGGCGATTCAGTGGAAACCTTCGGGCTCACCCAGATTTCGATAGGTTTTTGCCTCAGGAACAATCTTTTCTTACAACGAAAAATTACCAAAAATCTTTTAGAACTCATGATTTGTGATTTACCGAAAAATGGTCTTTTTTCATACAAAATATAATATTTTATTCTAAAAACAAGAAAAATGCATTCAAATTGGCCCTTATTTTACTTTGAATCTTAGTTAGGTCCTTCCAATAATGTTCTGTATTCATATTGATCCAGGAAGTCGTCATTTTTCATTTGCAGCATGTGAAAGTTGGAAAAATGTTTTTTTGCATATTTTTTTAAGAATTTCTCTCAAAAATGCACTTGAAAAAAAATTATACCAAAACCTATACCAATATCGTAAAAAATTCTGAACAATTTTGATATTTTTAACAGTTAGTTTTGTCACTTCAGTGCCATATACGGCCATTTCAGTAAAATAAAAATGGCGACTTTTTAAAATTCCTTATGAAAACTCAAATCCATCACCTACACTACTGTTTTAGATGCTTTTTATATGTGCCTTTTATATGTTTCCAAACCATTTGCATTGTTTTATAACATTAATTTACAAACAAAACCGATAGGTTTTATTGTTTGACTATGTGACGTATGCGTCATGGCGAAGAAATGTATTTTTTATTAACCACCTTTAGGACAACAAAATCAAAAAAAAATCAAGATTTTTATGAAAATTGCTTTTTTGTTTGACAAATAAACATATGTATAAAGCGCAATTCCAGCTCAAATCAGGAATTTTTCTGGTACTTTTGTACCCGACCCTCTCCGATTTCAATATTTCAATGAAACTTTGTAGACATGTTATCCTAGTCCTATATGAGCCATTTTTGTGTATATGGAGCCAAGCCCTTACATCCAATTGAAATGCTGTAAAAGCAAACTTATGGGAAATTGGACGAGCTTTCCGGTAAAAAGATTTACGAGACTGAAAAACCAATTCTGTCATATAGGAATTGTCAAAAACCACCAAAAAACCCGTTTTTTCAACATTTTTATTTTTAAAACCGCTGTATCTTCCCAAGGATTGGACAAAGGACAATGGTCAAAATAGAGACTTTTATGCAAAATTGTCTAGAGAATTGATCCCGCTTCTGATTTTTAAAAAATTGGACGTTTAGACCACTTAAAAAAACAGTTTTAGTAAATGATTTTTGTATTTTTTTAGGAGGGACATACCATCCTGACCGGGACCCGTGGTGTAGGGGTGAGCGTGGTTGCCTCTCACACAGTCGGCCTGGGTTTGATCCCAGAAGATCCCGGTGGCATTTTTCGAGACGAGATTTGTCTGATCACGCCTTCCGTCGGACGGGAAGTAAATGTTGGCCCCGGACTAACCTAAAAAGGTTAGGTCGTTAGTTCAGTCCAGGTGCAGGAGTCGTCTCCCTGGGTCCTGCCTCGGTGGAGTCGCTGGTAGGCAGTTGGACTAACAATCCAAAGGTCGTCAGTTCGAATCCCGAGGTGAATGGATGCTAAGGTGTAAAAAGAGGTTTGCAATTGCCTCAACAATCAAGCCTTCGGACACTTAGTTTCGAGTAGGAATCTCGCAATCGAGAACGCCAAGGCAATGCTGTAGAACGAATAATTTGCATTTTTCGTCAGTCTTTTAGTTACATTTTAGGCTATTTCCTCAGAAGTTTTGAACGAAAAAAAATCGTGACATCACCTTTAAATTTAAGTTTTAGACTTAGAAATCAAAAAATCTCATAGATGTGGCGTGTATTTTTGTTTCAGTGTATTTTTTTCAGAAAGCCCGTTCAATTTCCTACAGTTTGTCTTTTACCACTTTTTGATACGATGCAACGGCTTCGGGATACAGTAATTTTTAAATTGCAAAATACAAAAATATTTAAATACCTTACGCCCTTCTCAAATGTTATTTTTGAGTACTATTGGCTCTATGTACGCACAAATGGCTTATAAATGCCTAGGATAACATGTCTACAAAATTTCATTGAAATCGGAGAGGGTCGGGTACAAAAGTATCTGAAAAATTCCTGATTTGAGCTGGAATTGCTCTAAATGTAAGTTATTGTTTTTCATTAGAAAGCAATTTTCATCGAACTCTTGAAAAAAATAAATAACAAGCCAACGTTTGAATATTTGACTGAAAAAGTGTTTTAAAATGATTTGCAATCATTAGTTTTCAGAAAAAGGAGAATTGACGCAAACAAAAATGTTAGCAATAAAAAACCTCGAAAACTTTCAAAAAAATCTGAATAAACTACAATTTTCATTTTTAAATTGAAAAAGTTTTTTGACAATTTAAAAAAAACTTTTAACATCCTTATTACAAGGGCTAGTGATTTTTAAGGCACAAACATCAAAATTTTGCGGCATGCCAACTACAAAACATAGGAATTTCACGGTACCCTGAAAACTGCTCAAAAATGAATCAGAAGATGTTATCTTTTAGCATAATTATGAACAGAAAAGTGTCTTAAAAGTTAGAAGTAGTTCAAGATGCACAATAAACCCCCTGACACCAAATAGTTATATAAGATTGATTGAGGTAAATTAAAAATAAATCCGTCAGTGTCATTCATGTTTCAGATATTTTAATTTTATTGAGATTTTAGAAGTTGGATTTGCTCAAATATCTGAAAAACGAAGCACATCCTAAACGTCATATTCATGAAAAGTAGAATCAGTAAAAAAGGTGTATTAAAATTTTGTTTGTTTTCCTTAATTTCAGCAATAAGAAAATTTGAGTATTTAAATAAAGTCTAGGCAAAACTTCATAAAAAGCAGCATTCTCATAAACATTATCTTTAACAAATACTTCTTAATCTTACAGACATTTTTTTTTTATTGGAAACTGCTTCAAAAATGCTTGTTGAAAACCTTGGGAATTGTTTGAATTTAAAAATTAAAGCATAAATGCAATAAGCAGCAATTTATCAACTCAATATTTCAAATTGCGTGGCATTTCACGGTATTTATCAAATTTCACGGCCAGGGGCAAGCGAAAAACGCGTTATCCAGACCTACTTATTACCTATCAAAAACATTAAAATATTCATAATTTCAATCTACTTAATATGACCATTTATAAACTGCAGCCAATTTCTGAAAAATCTTTTTACACTTATTTTCGACTTTGATATCATGTATCTAGGAAACTATATCGCCTACAGCACTGAAATTTAGAATTTTTCTTTGGTGAAATATTTATTATAAACTATATTTGTGGTGGTGTCAAGAAGAAAGAAAAAGGTGGTCCGATTGGGACAAAATCGAGATTCTTGCTTGTTTTGATGGTACCAACAGCCCCGCCAAATTTAACCTTGGTCAAAAAATGTTGCTGTTTTGAATATTTTCATAATTTTTTTTTGATTATTTAATTTCTTGCAGTTTTAGAATTGTTTTTTTTTGTCTAATTTCATCCTCATCCTTTACATTATTTCGCTGAAAACTCCTCAACAAAAATGTCATCCTATTCGCTTTCTGGGGCCCCTCGAATAGATACCCCTTTTTGCAAAAGATCAGCCAGATATGCGCCTGTAAAATGCCAGTCAGGACCTTTGGCTGTTGTCTTCCCATTGTGTGAGCGCTCTCGTTTCAAGGTAAAAGTTGAACT